>NC_040013.1:25652073-25784195 GCF_000972845.2 Larimichthys crocea
AATCTTCTAAATATGATTTTACAGACTTTCCATGCAGACAGAAGTAAAATCCTGGAGGATGACTTTTAAAATATGGAACGAGAGGCCATAAAACCGGTCAAAGTAAAACTGCTTTTTTGCTTTTTCAGTTTGGTGAATGTTTCTCCTGTGTCTATACTTCAGACCTAAAAAAACACACTGAATGCATTTTCCTGCCTGCATAGCTTTAAGCCTTAATATCAAATATTTATAATATAATATAAAAATTGAGATTCAGTACAGTTGTCATGAACGGGGAGAGTAGCTACAGAGACCAAAACTGTTTTATGAACCAGGCTGTAAACATGTTTATTTCTGCTGTGAAGTTGGACATTTGAACATGGAGATTGACTCACTGCAGCCAGCCTTAGGTGGACGCTCGAGGAATTAAAGTTTTGTAATTGTACTTCCAAAATAAACTCTAGTCAAAGTCTCTCCACAGACTACATTCAATGTGTAATTGTAATATACATACAGCTTGCACAACTCATGGTTCAGTGGAAGCAAATTGAAATCTAGTCATGTATCTCACTCAGTGGAAATGATTCCTTGAAGACACATGTTTTTTTATGTTCATTTGGCACTCAGAGGCATGATGAATACAAAAAAGACAACAAATGTGTCTACAACAATAAGGATGCTAAAGAGAAGCTGGGAACAAAGGGAAGAAAGGTCCTGCCATCCATTCACATTTCACTCTATTCACTCCCATCACTTTGTGGATAAGCCTCCGTACAGTAGAAGCATGCTAAAAAGCTGAGTAGAGTAATGCCATACACACAGAAAGAGGCCTGAAGGCTGTGAGGAAGGAGATTTATCTTTCTAATCCATTTAGACCCTCAACATCCTGTATAGAAACACATATACTACTGTTTTACAGCCACAAAACAGTGACATGAAAGAGACTTATTCCTCATGCAGCACACTCACACCCACTCATACTTTTCTGTTCAAACGGTGATGGAAAACAGGGATCCAGAAAGAGGAGCAGGATGAAGATGAATTGGAAACTGACAGGATGGAAGATGGAAGAACTGTGAGAGGAAAAGGAGGAAACTTTGGGAAGAAGTGAAGGAGGAAAAGATGAGAATGTTGGATGTGGTGTCAGTATTGAGACTTGTGCTGTTGCTCCATCTGTTGGTCAAAGTTAGTTATTGCACTTGGTCTGGTATCATGACCTATCTTGTACTTTAAAATATTTTTCAAACTATAAAATATAAAAACAGTAATAATAATTGTTTTAATGATTTCAGAGTGGTGCACAATAAATAAATAAATAAATAAAACATGTGCTGTAATTTTTCAGCTTCCTCATTCTAGTTAAAGGGCTCGACCACGAGACAAAGTGTAAATGACGAGATGAGCCAACACTTAATGTGTGACCTTTTGGTTCATGTGTTTTTGCAGGGCTGCTATGTCCAAGTACTGCACATTCATGTGGGAGAATTGCATCTTAAGTATGAGAAACATTTGTGATCATTTTATTAAAGTTTAAGATTTTATGTGAGATGTATCTGTAAACTTGCAGCACTGACAAAAAGCATAGTTCTGTTCTGCGACACAGAAAGTCTTATATGCACCTCTTGAGAATTGTCACAGTTGTAACACTTTTTAATCTAAGAACTATATTTTCTGTGTGGCATTTGTTCAACCACTGTGTAGTTACAGAGCAAAACATGCACACATTTCTGACGTGGAATTGTTTCTCCCTCAGTCCCAATGGCTGTAATTACAATCAACAGAAAAGCCAAAATGAAAACAAATTTCATACAATGGGTTCAAAAAAGGTGTAATCAGAATCAGAATCAGAAATACTTTAATAATCCCAGGAGGAAATTATTTTAGTTATAATACTCCAGTATAAATAAGTAATAAGTAATCATTAATTACAAATAAAATAGAAATATATAAATACAGAGGGTATTTATAGAGGGTGTGAAACATTGTCCAATATGGACTGAAGCCTGGACAGCATCCTCCTCTCTGCCACGGTCGTCAGAGTGTCCAGCTCCTCCCCCACGACATCACCAGCTCTCCTGACCAGTTTGTTAAGTCTGTTGGTGTCTGCGATCTTCAGCCCACTGCCCCAGCATGTGACAGCAAAGAAGATCGCACTGGCCACAACAGACTCGTAAAACATCCTCAGCATTGTCTGGCAGATGTTAAAGGAGTTCAGCCTCCTTAAGAAAAAGAGTCTGCTTTGGCCCTTTTTGTAGACAGCCTGTGTGTTTCTAGTCCAATTTTTTATTCAAGTACACGGCCAGGTACTTATACTCCTCAACACTGTCCACAGTGACCCCCTGGATGGAAACGGGTGTCACTGGTGTTTTCGCCCTCCTCAGATCCACTATTAGTTCCTTTGTCTTTGTCACATTGAGCTGCAGATGGTTCAGCTCAGTCCAAGTGACGAAGTTGCCCACAACAGTCCTGTATTTACTATCATCACCCTTTTCAATACAACCAACTATTGCTGAGTCATCAGAGAACTTCTGAAGGTGGCAGGATTCGGTGCAATAGTTGAAATCTGAGGTGAAAAGATCCGACACACAGTTCTGTAGGCGTACGTACTGTGGTTTGCCCATCAGGTAGTCAACAATCCAGGACACGATGGGGGCCTCCACCTGCATTGCAGTCATCTTGTCACCCAGTAGAGTTGGACGGATGGTGTTAAAAGCACTGGAGAAGTCAAAGAACATGATTCTCACAGTGCTCGCCGCCTTATCCAGATGAGTGTAGACTGTGTTCAGCAGGTAGATGATGCCGTCCTCAACTCCCAGTCAGGGCTGGTAGGCGAACTGTAGTGGATCAGTGAAGGGCCTGACCATAGGTTTTAGCTGCTCCAGGACAAGCCTCTCTAGGGTCTTCATTATGTGGGACGTCAAGGCTACCGGTCTGTAGTCCTGAGGGCCGCTGGGACGCAGCATCTTTGGCACAGGAACAAGACAGGACGTCTTCCACAACACTGGGACCCTCTGGAGGTGAATGCTCAGGCTGAAGACTTGACTCAGTACTCCACACAGCTGAGGGGCACAGGCTTTAAGCACCCTTGGAAAAACACCGTCAGGACCAGCAGCCTCGCCGGGGTGGAGTCTCATCAGTTGTCTTCTGACCAGGTAAGGTGTAAAGGACACTGTAGAGGTGACAGTTGGGGGAGGCGAGAGGTCCTCAGGTTGTGGCAGACATGATGCAGAGCAGGGGGAATGGGTGGAGTAGGTTGTAGTTGATAGAGGTGGTGAGGTGCAGACTAGGGGTCTGTAAGGAGGGAGAGTAGGGGGAGGTAGAATGGTAGTGGATGTTGGGTAGCCGGCAGCAGAGTCTTGAGGGGTAGGGGCCACAGTATCAAACCTACTGAAAAATAGGTTCAGTTCATTGGCTCGGCCTACACTTCCCTCCAGCCCCATGCTACCAGTCTTCTGGAACCCGGTGATGGTTCTCATGCCACTCCACACATCCCTCATGTTGTTTCGCTGGAGTTTATTCTCCCTGATTTTAAATTTGAGTACCCCCTGCACTCTCCTCACCATATCACGGTTGCCATCTCTGAACGCTCTCTTCTTTTCATTAAGGATGGCCTTAATGTCCTTGGTGATCCAGGGTTTATTGTTAGCGTAACAATTCAATATATTGTGTAATTTCTCATAGTTTAAGCTAAAGTTTCATACAGAAATGACACAAGTCAACAGCAGGCACATGCTGAATGGTCATCAGTGCAAATGTCTAACTGAAATGAACATTATATAAATATAAATGAACATTATTGTGTGTTGCTCAAAGGAACCCGATTGGACACAGATTGGAATTGGGTTGAAATGGTTTGACTTGCGTCAAGTTTATTCTTATACATAACACTAACAATAATATATAAGAGAAAAGACAAAAAAAGTATTTATGGTACATAACTTTAATTTGTCTGGTATCATGACATAGAAAAGCTGACATGTTTCAGTTGTTTCGAGAATCAATGACTGAGCATTTACAGTAACAAAAGGTTTTATTACAAAATTTCATGTTTCAGAAAAATAGTTTGGTTTGAATCTTTCCAAAATATATATTTTTTAAAATACTGTTTTATTTTAACTGGTGATGCTGTAGCTTTTATCTCCACTTAAACAATGAAATATGACAAAAATATAAAAGTCTGGATCCATTTCAACAAAAAACTTGAGAGGTGTGTGATTTATCAACGTGTTGTAGCTTCCAGTCAGATAATAAGATCACACAGAAATTTTAAAATTCAGTTAGTGTACAGAATTATGTTACTTCTCACATGTGACTGTAATATTCAAAATTTTAGGCAAGCAAACAAAAAGAGTTCACTTTAATGTTCCACAATCCTGAAAAAGGCGACGACCACACTGACCAGCATGTGCCAATGTCACCAACGGGCCACCGTAGCATTACAATGCCACATTCGTGCAGCATGTTGTTATAAATTAGTATAATTTAAGTTCACTTTAATACATATTTTTGGCATTTAAATGTAAATGTCAAGATGTCAAGACATCTGAGAAGTACATCTTAATAATCAGTGCAAATAAAAAGATTGTTAATAATATAAATAATAAAACTCTTCTTTAACACTTTAGTAATATTACATTGTTTTCAATTTCTGACCAAAAGAATCCAACTAATTCAATCATTTTTGCATCATTATTCAGTCAAAACCTTTACGGACTGATCCTTTAATCTATCTCTCAGTCTAAGCGCTCCTCTGGGAGCGGAGGGACAGTGCAGCTACTTCAGTGAGAATTCAATAACCAGTGTGACATGTACCACGATTTAAAATGCAAACAATGTGAAGGAAATGTGAGAGAAATGTGTTTCCTCAGCAGGAAACTGCTTTGAATAAGACATCAAGAAAAAGGAAGTAGTTAAGACTTTGTAAAAGGATGAGGTGCAGAGATCCATTTCCCCGCTCACGGAAACAGGCAAACTTGGGTTTGGTTTCTTAGTAAAGCTGATCGGACTTTTGATTTGTTTGACTTGGTCTAAGCTGTGTGATGGAAACAGTCGGTGTGGATTTGAGTTTTAATTCTACATCTCCTCACATTACAGGAGAATTCATGACTTTAATTTAACACTCATGCATCTTGCTGCTGCATGCCTGCAGCATCACACACTAAAACACTCCTGATTTTTATTCATTTCATCTTCTCTTCGTCACTCTTTCTTGCATAGTTTTGCTTTGAAATGTTCCAGTGTCTTCCCATGGTTGAAATAACTACTTTTGATGGGATTGTGTTGCACAAGATTTACACTAAATTACAGTCACAGCCCAAGTTATTATTATTATTTTTCATAGAAATGACTTGATACTGAGATGCTAAATCTGTGTTTGAAGGTAAACTAGGACTTTAAAAAAAGCTTTCCAGACTTTCCAGTCCTCTTTTGGAATTTAAGACTCTTATTTACATCAAATAAAAAACATAAACCACTTACGAAGAAGAAATTTTAAATCTTTGCTAAGTGGACCGTTTCTCCACACCCTGCTTGATCCCCAGCACCAGATGAACAAACCAGTTGATTTGAACCATCCAGCCTTTTTCCCTGCAGATCTCTATCTGGTCCAGCAGGTGTCGCTGTGCCTCGTCCTCACTACGGCCGACAGTCAGCGCCTCGCGGATGTACTCAATATCCTCCTTACTAGTCAGCTGGGGCATGCCTGTGGATGGCCAAGAAGAAGTATGAGCATCTATTGAATCTATGTCTGTTGCTTTATCGTTCATACATCTGACTGTAGTCCTGTTTTCTTTCAAATGAGTGAAGACAAAAGCAAAGTCGTATCATTTTCATCATCATCATCATCATCATCATCATCATCATCATCATCATCGTTTTTAATCCAAATTCAATAATCAAAATTTGTTGTGATAGGGAAGAGAGTCATACCGGTCATCAGCATCATGGAGAAGAGGATGATGAGCAGGTTGGTGTGGTGCCGCAGGGCGAGGTAAGCCTTCACACACACGTCCTGAGACAGAGATGAAGGATGAAGAACACATGCATGCAGACAGATACATGTAGAAGATAACAAAGAAGAAGAAGATTCTTCACACATATATATATATATATATATATATATATTAGGGCTGTCAATCGATTAAAAAAAATTAACTAATTAATCGCAAAAAATTCTGTAATTAATCGCGATTAATTGCGATTAATCTATCAATAAATGTATCAATAAATTAAATGCATTTTTCTGAGACTGAAGCTTATAATTAATATTTATTTATGTAAAATGATCAAATTAATGTAGAATAAACACAGATAAAGTATATGAAATTCATTCATGTTATTGGCTTAAGGTGCACATATGCACAGTGCAAACAGAAAAAAGCCAGAATGAGGAAATATACTGACGAGTGCCACACTCCTGTAGTGTAGACTGGGTGTTTTGCTTTGAGGTGATATGTTAAAGTCGTGTTACTTCTGTGGAATTTAAATTCGGCTTTGCAAACTGTGCAAATTGCCTTGTTTTTGTCCAACGAGCCGTCGGGCAACTTTTTAAAATGAAATGTTCCCCCTAAAAGTCTGTCCTTATCCATCTTTACACCACAGACTCTCCTTTAGTTAGGATAGATCATAGACATATAGACATAGACTCTCCTTTAGTTAGGATAGATCATAGACATATATACATAGACTCTCCTTTAGTTAGGATAGATCATAGACATATAGACATAGACTCTCCTTTAGTTAGAATAGATCATAGACATATACATAGACTCCCTTTAGTTAGGATAGATCATAGACATAACATAGACTCCTTTAGTTAGGATAGATCATAAGCTTATAATATATAGACTCTCCTTAGTTAGGATAGATCATAGACATATACATAGACTCTCCTTTAGTTAGGATAGATCATAGACACATATACAAGACTCCCTTAGTTAGGATAGATCATAGACATATTACAAGACTCTCCTTTAGTTAGGATAGATCATAGACATATATACATAGACTCTCCTTTAGTTAGGATAGACATAGACATATACATAGACTCTCCTTTAGTTAGGATAGATCATAGACATATATATATATAGACTCTCCTTTAGTTAGGATAGATCATAGACATATACATAGACTCTCCTTTAGTTAGGATAGATCATAGACACATATACATAGACTCTCCTTTAGTTAGGATAGATCATAGACATATATACATAGACTCTCCTTTAGTTAGGATAGATCATAGACATACATACATAGACTCTCCTTTAGTTAGGATAGATCATAGACATATACATAGACTCTCCTTTAGTTAGGATAGATCATAGACATATATACACAGACGCCTCATTGAGCAGGTTGGTCCGTTGCTGCAATACGTTAACATGTCCGCCATATTGGATGTAGCAGATCTGTCCGTAAACTAATACAAGCAGGGCCGGTTTTAGCTATGGGCAATGTGGGCGACCGCCCAGGGCGCAGTCTCCGTGAGGGCTTTAATTTTTTTAAACGCGTTAATTCTTTAAAATTAATCGACAAAATTAACGCGTTAATTTTGACAGCACTAATATATATATAACTATTTAATGTTTGTGCATGCGGGAGTGCATCTATGTGTGTGTGTGTGTGTGGAGGAGTGTATTCACATGAAGACGTCGCCTTTACTGCACCTGGAATTTCTGGAAGTGGGGGCTACTTTTCTTTCCCGACGTTCCCATGACGTACAGGAAGTCTGGCGTGAGCACGAAGGGAACCCACTCCTTACTGATTCCCATGAAACTCTTGTAATTCCCCAGGATGTGGCCGAAGTCAATGTGGAAGAGGTTCCCTGCAGAAACACAAAGAGAGATCATTCAGAGTTCTGCTTGTGCGTATGAGGCTTCATGACGTGTTTCAAGAAGTCTGAAACATGCTGAGATTGAATCTATTTCCAGGTTTTCAACAAAAAAAAAGTTAATTAAATTGCAGACGTGGTGAATGATGACATTTATTAAGACTCGACATATTTCACAGATACTTTGAGGTAAGCCTTTATTAATAATGTAAGAACTTGCTTAACAAGATTTAAAAATAGTGATGCTGCAGGCAGCAATATCTCCGCAGCATGACTTCAATATGTTTCAGTATGCATGAGATGGAAATACAGACGAAAAGAAAGACGCCTTTACCAGATTCAGTGATCATGATGTTGTCATTGTGACGATCCCCGATGCCCAGGACGTAGGTAGCCACACAGTAGCCACCACAGGAATACAGAAACCTCTCCACAGCCTGCTGGAACTACAGACACACACAGTAGATGTAACATCCATAACATTCAGTTTGATGTCCACGAGCATGAGACTGAACAGATTCTTCATAAAAAAAATAATAAAACAGCTCTGCTAATACATTTAAAAAAAAATGTTTTGAACATTTTGTGAAATAGATTCTACAAACACAGCGGGAACGTTTCAAAAACAGAAGATACAGACTCTAGTGGTGCAGGTGTCACAGCTAAAAGTGTATGTATATGTGACAACAGGAAAAAGAACCCAGGGGTTACTTCCTTTCTGTCTGCTGCACGGCTACTTCCTGCAACGTCTGATAAACAGAGCAGCTGCTGGAGACAAAACTTGACAGAAATAAGAATTCTGCTCCAGAAAATGGACACAGATTTATTACTTACTGAGTTAATAACCTAGAAATGTTTATTGCCAGCAGTGTTTTGAAAGTGGAAGGATGGACGCATCATAGAACAGGCATTCTGTGTCTTGATATCATCCATATAAAAATGATTTGCATGAGCTGGCTGTGATGTACCTTATCCTCGCTGACACACTTGTCCCGGAGCCACTGATAAAGGATTTCATCTTTAAAAGCTCCGGTGCTTCCCACGACGCTCTGCTGGATGTTAGCGATGGTGGTGGCGTCCTTCACGATCTCGATCATACCTGTAACACAGCATTAACAACAAAGGGAGGAGGTGAGCTACCACACTGTGACTGATTCGTCTTCATATCCGTCCAAGCTGAAAGACCGACCTATCCTGTTGCCCGTGGAGATGCAGCCATACGGTAACAGACAGAGGTCCAGTGATTCAGTCTCCCAGATGGACTCCATGATCAGCAGAATCTGAGGGGACGCGACAGGAAGTTAGAGTCTTTCTTCATTTGCTGACGTCTGTTTTAGAGGCTGTGCTGCCGCTCACCTGCAAGATGAGCATGTCCTGTCTGAGGTCGTCACCGTGTTTGAAGATAATGCCGATGGGGTCTTTGGACAGGGTGGTGGAGTCGGCCCTTTTAAACTGCAGCCACAGGGGCTTCTTCTTAGATGCCATCACTTTACACTGCTCGATCTGAACACAAGGAAACACATGTTCACGTCTTTAATTCACCTGGTGATGAGTGTATATGAGTTTCTCCACCACCTGTGCCTATGTGAGTGTGTGTCTCTCACCAGCAGGGCTCCAGCTCTGAGTCCAGGATCATAAGGTACTCTGAAACTCTCTGGCAGACCAGATGACTGCAGACTCTCCAGCTTCTGACGCAACTGAAACACCACTGACAAGCACACAACACACACACACGCCTGTAAACACACGCTGCTAGGTGTTTCTTTTGCTACAAGGCAGGAACTTGTTCACAAGAGCTTGTTGTCTAAGATTAATCCAACCGGTTGGTGTAGCAGCAGCAGTAGTGAAAATGTAACTGATGATTTTGTTGGACTGAAGCTTTGATGATCACATAAAGTTTAAGTTGTGCATCTTAAATTTGGCTCATGAACATATCATACTTATTAGAAACACCCTTTTCAGAGCTAAACTTTAGACTCTCACCTTGTGCTGTAACGTCGTACTTGTCAGCAGACATGGCTTTGACATCACGGGTAACTTTCTGCAGAGCCTCAGTCATCTCCACCTGCAGAGTACCAGTTCATCAACCAGCTGATAACACATGAACTTAAAAGGTGACTGAAGCTAACATGGCTCCACTATGGTTTAATGATAGAGGGGGTTGTATCCTGTAAAGCCTGTTGTGGCAGATTTGTGATGTCACCTGTTTCCTGAAGTCCTGCAGCATGTCTTCACCGCAGCCTCTCAGGTAGGCCTCCAGCAGCACAGCATACCTCTGCTGATAATGCATGGACTGGGCGATCTCACTGCGCAGGAACCAGAAGAGGAAATGACCGATACGCTTACTCTGTGGAGAGAAGAAGAAGAGGGATTTTTTATTAGAACATCAGTCCACAAACATGTTCAGATTGTTAGAGACAGAGGAGACGAGTAAACTTTCAACACAAAAAAGGCCAGAAAGACTACACACACACACACACTCACTCACTCACTATACACTGCAAACATTGCAGGACAGTGTGAGAGACAGACGTCTGTCCTACTTACCCTCAGAGCTCTCTTCAGCAGGAACCTGACCAGGGCGCTGTCATGATAAGGCTCAAACTTGACTGCCTGCAGTAGACACACACACACACACACACACACACACACACACACACAATAAAATGTATTTCTGATGAAAACTAAACAGGATCTTCAGGTTTCAGTAGACACAGGCAGACACATTTTGTTCTAGTCCTGTTGTCATGTATAACCCACCTGGATACACTCCAAACCACATATTAGAGATGTGAAAATAACATGCTATTCTTTTTGTTTGTTTGTTTTAAACATACTGCACCTGAAGCTTTGACTTTTTGTAAATTCTAATTTTAAAGGGTGCCGTGCAGGGTAGCGGTGCTGTGGGACAAAAGGTTAACTTCAGGGCAGCTTGGGTTCACAGGTTACAGCGTGATGACTGTGGCAGTAAAGGAAGTTCAGTGAACACAGAGCTCAGTGTGTTCTCTGAAGGAAGCAGGGAGTGGTTCAAGGACAAACATCAAACTGTCTGACCGGACACATTTACTGTCACCTACAGTAACATGATGATCAGAATGAAACGCTACAGATCCAACCACTACATTACTTTTTTATCATCAAAATCTATTGCTCATTTTTCAGAATAAATGACCCCAGTATTAGCTTGAAGACTAATATTTGATTAAATTCAGCAAGTTTAATATGTCAAAATCTCCTTTATCGTCATCGGGATTTGAAGCCCTGAAATTCAGGCAGCAGCGTTTCACTCTCTCACACTCCATAGAAAGACATTTTGGAAAACATTTTGGATTGAAGCATATCATATCAGACGTATCAGTTTCCAGGATACACAACAGTGTCTGTGAAGGTAAGACTCATTTCCCTATCAGACCAAAGCGCCCTTTGTTAGACTCAGCTGACATAATCCATATTGCTCATGCAAAGTTGACCACAGAGTGGCTATGGAAACACATCAGAATACAACACATGCAGTGTGTACGCGGTGGTTTGAAAGGTTTTGAAAAAATTGTCTTTAAATGAATAGTTTGACATTTGGGGAAATGTGTTTATTGGCGTCCCTGTGAGAGTTAGATGAGCAGATAGATGCCACTCTGTTTGCATGCTAAATATGAAGCTACCACAAGCAGTCAGTTAGCTTAGCTTAGCACAAAGACAAGAATGGAAAAGAATGGACAAAGCTAGCCAGGCACTATTAAAAGGTACAAACAACAAAACAATCCGCCCACCAGCTCCTCTGTGTGAAATAATTTACATGTTATAACAACAACAACAACAAAAAAACAGCATTTAATCTGGTACCACCGGACAGAGCTAGGCTAACTTTGTGCTAAGCTAAGCTAAGCTAACCGTCTGCTTGCGGTAGCTTCGTATCAAGCGTACAGTCATGAGAGTGGTATCAGAATCAAAATCAGAAAAACTTCAATAATCCCAGGGGGAAATTATTTTTGTATACATGTATACAAACAAATAAAAAGTAACCATCTATTATCAAACTCTTGGTAAGAAAGTGAATATGTGTATGTCCCAACGTGTCTTAATTTTCTTATGATGCAGAGTGGCTCCGTTCACATGTTAATAGGTAATTATTATTAATTGACTAACACGTAAACAGCATTAAATGCTTTATAGCTGCTATAGCAAGTGAAGCTCATTTCGACTAAGGATTTTTTGTCAAACTAATTTGTACTCCTTCATATCCTGTTGGATAGTTGGATAGATGGTATTTTCTAACACACCTGTACGAGCTGCAGCAGGTATCTGAGCACATCATCGTCCTCCAGGGTCTCCAGCTTCCTGACAGCCATTGAGCGAACCTGAGCGTCCGAGTAGTGACAGTCGAGTAGCTGCATAGCCAGACCAACATCCAGGCCACTAAACAGGAACATTATGGAGACGGGTGATGGGACGCTGAACTTACTGAGGACAGATACATGTGGTGACGGTGTGAAATCCCTTTTTTACCTGCTGTCCCACGCACTGCTGCGCTCCAAAAGACGGTGTGCTGCCAAAACGTCTTCCTGTTTCCCCCACCTGACTGAACTCAGAAGCTTTGGGTAGGCCCTGAAGAGAGGAAGGAATTGCTGTACGTGAAATATTCTGTAATACAAGCTAAATAACAATAATTCTACAGTTTGTGGTTGAGTTTCTTTGGAATAAAACAAAAAAAAGTACCTTGGGTCACGCATACACTCGTGCCTGAAATGCCACAGCAGCTCTTTGTCCTCAGGACTGAGTGGATGCAGGGGGTCGGTGGCAACGATAGCTGCAAACTGTTTCTTCAGGTGGTTGGGCATCTCCCTCTGACCTCGCTCCCCGCCCTCAGCTTCCTCGCTCCCGGCCCCCAAATCCCGACCCACGTCTCGGCTCTTGGGCAGCACCACTGGGTAACAGTACTTGTCCAGTAAAATGGCGATGGCCATGGAGGAGGCCTTGTCTGGGTTGGTGGCTGAGGTGAGCTTGTCGGCGTTGATGCTGCTGCTGCTCTCCTCACTCTTCTCCGGCATTTTCCACATGTGGAGGATGAACTCGCCCTGGCGGAGCAGAGAGCGGTGGTCGATCAGCAGCAGGTTGACGTAGTACAGAAGACGACTCTTGGTCTTTCCTGAAAAGTGGACAGACAGACAGATATGAGCCTCGCTCTAGTGACTGCCAAGATGATACAGAAGGCAAATGTTAGGAGGAGTCACCATCATGGCTGCCTGTTCCTGCTGTGTTATCCTGGTAGGACGAGCCTCCTTTGGAGTTTGGCGTCTGGGGTTGTTTCCCACAGACCACCTGGGTGGAACAAGTAGAACCGATTGTCATCAAAGCATATAGCAACTCTTTTCCTACCACCAAAGTCTAACAAAAATACATATTTTGAGACTATCTGCAGTTTACCTGGAGGTTGAGGCGTGCTCCTTTAGGCAGATCCTTGATCTTTATGTTAAACTCCAGCCAGCAGTTCCACAGCACTTCTTCATTGAAAGTTTTAGAGGATGTCCTCTCCTGAGAGAGTAAGCGCAGGGTTAAACTTCATATCTGTTATATCTCCCATCGAAAAACCTACCGTATATGTGTTTTGGAAAATAAGCGCCTCTTGGAATTGCTAGTTACAGAAACACAGAGCTGAGGTCGTTTTGGTTTCTTAGGTCAGATTTGCTGGATCTTCTTTATAGGCACAATCTTTAAGACTTTCATCAAATGAAATCCTGCCTTTGATCACTTTCTTTGCAGTAGTTCCCATTGTGGCAGAGTCCGCCATTCTCCTGCAGGATTCAAATTACCAGGAAACGGTGTAGAAAAAGCATTCAACTGGTAAGGCTTTTATTGTGAAGCAGTCAAAAGAAATGAAAGGATTTGTCACTGAGGTTGACAGCAAACCATTCATCAAAAATGTGTCTATGTGTGTGATTACCTGGGCCAAAAGCTGTTGCCCATGGAAGATACTGGCTTCTATGAAGACGATAAACTCTGGGATTTTGGGGAGGGACGGGATGTCGATACCCAACACCTTCACTCTGAACTTCCTGTTACAGTCCCACATAGAGATGGTGAACACTCGTTCATGATCCTTCTCATCGATGGTCAGCTGCTCATGGGTACCTGAAAGAGAAGTTAGGTGAATTACTCCCACTTATTCAAACACAATCAAATATACACAGAAATAGCACAGTATACTCTATTTAACTGCTTACCTGCGACTCCGGTGCAGTCATCCACTTGTGCCCAGTCGTCCTTCCGGACCAGATCCAAATCAGGATCAGGTGGCGTCTCCAGAACAAGGTGGATTTCCTCCCCGTTCTTCAGACACTGACGGACCCAGTTGAAGTCCTGCAGCGGTTTATCACTGTAGAGGTACTCCTCCCTGTGTGAGCAGACACAGAGAGGGTTACTTTCAAACTATGGCTCCATGTATAAGTAGCAATGGTGTGACTGATGTGTTTTAGCATCTGACATATTGTACCTTCCGCACACCCGTAGCACAAAGTCTGTCTCGCACATGTTGTCAGGAATTCCCAGCAGAACTCTCTTATTTGCCGTCTTGGTGAAAAAACTCGCCAACACCTGAACAGGATGGAGCGTCGTCATGAAATGTTACATTCGCAGACAGACGGGCGCGGTGATGACGTCTTTCATTGTGTTTTACGACTTTCTACCTGTGCTGGAGGGTCATCGATGGAGACCTTGATGGTCTGGCTGGCCGTGCCAATGTGGATCACCACCAGGATGTGATTGTTACTGACCTGAAAGGAGAAACAAATAGACTGCCCGAGGTGAAAAGAGAGAACAGAAACATGACAGTCAGCCTGAGATTTTTACATACATTTGCCTCATTTTGTGACACTTTCACCTTTTTTATAATCAACATCTGACACTGACGTGACAGAAACAATAGACAAACATAATATGTCTCCTTTAATGACGCAAATCCACCTGCAGGTGTTGGATAGCAAGCTCATTTTGAGAAAAACCTGTTGTTGAAACCAATGAACGTTGATAAATTGGACAAAAAATGGTCTTAAATAGTAGTTCACATGTTCCAGCTTTGCTTTACTTTCAGATGTCTTGAATTTATTCTATGTACTTAGGTGCTGACAGAAAACAATATGTTTTGGACTGAAATACACTCAAGAGGTCACACAAACACACACACCTTGTTGAGAAGGTGCTCAGGCAGTGGCTTGCGGGTCACCCAGGGGTCCATGGAGTAGAGCTTTGGGTCTCGGTCGGACAGCTCGATGCGTCGCGGTGTCAGCAGCTTCCTGCGGGTGAACTCCAGCTCGTCATCGTGCACGTTGCTGACATCAGTCACGTCATAGCCAATCAGGTAGTTGAGGTAGCGCTGGTACTGCAGGGACTCCTCTGAGGGCTGTGGACGGGGGACCAGCTGGATCCGCCCCACGTCTTTCTTCAGGGCTTTAAGAGACACAACAGACCAAGTGTTTGACATCGTCACTGCAGAATAACTCAGTTTGTGCCTCCACATTTTGTCAGCGGCTGCTACCTCTCCAGTAACGGATGCAGTCCAGCGTCTGGAAGACTTGGTGCTTGTCGTAGATCTCACACACGTTGCCTTTCTTCTGGTAGAGCAGGATGCAGTGGTCAGGAGAAAAGCGCTGGTAGAAGTCAGGACAGAGGTTTAAAGTCACTGCCTTCAGCCACACCTGAGCTTTCACCTGGGAGACAAGAAATGAACTGGATCAACACAAAGCATGTTGAAAGCCACTGTGACCACCATCTGACAATAACATCAGTAAGTCAGGTGACCTGTTCCACCGTCCAGTTTCCAGCCACCTCCAGCTGCAGAGTGTCGGGGCTGTTTCCACCCCGCGCCGCCGTGGGCAGGACGAACTCCACTGTGATCTGATCCATGGAGGCGCTGAACGACGAGGTGATGGCTTTCTTTCTTCTTCTCCTCCGGGTGTCTTCTCGCAGGACTCTGGGCTCTTCGTCACTCACCGGGGTCTGCTTCCCATCCATCGCCTAGCTTAACACACAGAAACAGATAGAACACTCTGTGGTCTTGTGTACCACTCGTCTTTCTTTAGAGGCAGTAATGCAGATGATGCACCAACAAATGAACAAATACTCATTAATAGAGACAGAAAACTATGAAGGAACACTGATCTATGTCTCCTCACAGCAAGAAGGTTCCTGCTTCTTTCTGCGTGGGTTCTCTCCGGCTTCCTCCCATAGTCCAAAGACATAAACCTTAACAGGTAATTGGTGACTCTAAATTACCCGTAGGTGTGAATGTGAGTGCGAATGCTTGTTTGTCTCAATGTGCTCTGTGATGAACCGGTGACTTGTCCAGGGTGTACCTCCGCCTCTCGCCCTAAGTCAGCCCCCCCCCCCCTCAGACCCTGATGAGGAACCTGATGAGGATCCTGGAAACCAGAGAACAATCAGCATTTCTGACTCAAATAATGAATCAATTCAGAAAATACTTAATGAAGTCAGTCATCCGCACCATTTCAGCTCCAAACTGCACTTAGAGGTTTTTTTGTGACACAGCGGTAAAGACATGGACTGTGACAGGAGTCTAATAATAGACACGGATTGGTAGGCATGAATCAACAACTACTGATATGCAGGAAGTTAACACGAAGAACCGGTAGGATTTTATTATAGACATGTAAAATTTCTATTATAATATAAAGAATGATCTCCAAAGGTGACTGTCAGCCTCTGTCGGAGCAACTCTCCAACACCAAACACTGAAGTCTCACTGGGTTTTTGTCTAAAACTGTCATGACAACACAATATAGATGAGTAATGACATGTTAAAGTTTTCTTTTTTCTTCTTTTTTTTTTTAAACACTGCTCATGATCTTGTTGACTGCAGAGTCTGAGGTCACAGGATGAACTGGCTGGAGTTTCCCTTCTGCTTCTGTCACAGCAGCAGAGGAAGTTTTGAAAAGCAGGAAGCAAAACTGAGCAGCCAGCATGGATGAATATAAACTGTTTTGACGGCTGTGTCATAAACATGTCTGTGTCTGTGTCACTAATTAAAATGCACAGTTAAAAAAACCCGCCAGGAGTCTACACAAAACTTTTTTATGAAAGCAGCCATGGCGGAACTGGGTGAGCCTGTGGTGGATGTAACGGTGCAAGCTGCTAGAATAATCGGAAGGAGAGGCGTCAAGTTTGTCAGACAAGAACATAAAAAACATTTGTTTTATGACTCACCAATGAACGAGGACGCAGACGGCAGCGAAACCCGGAGTTTTGGGCGAAGGCTTCGGCATTTATGCTACATGAAGAGAGCACAGGGCAGGCTGAAGAAGTGTCGGTGAGTCTGGACTCGGTCTGCGGAGAGGAAACGCTGCGCGTCTACCGCAGAGGAACGTCAAGTTCAACCGGCTCACGTCTTTTAGCTTAGGACGAGAACAACAGCTTCCGGCTGTTCTCTTCAAAATAAAGCACGCACGGCGTATTCTCGTGAAGGGTGGAGGCACAAACGTTTCATTTTCAGATTATCAGAAATGATGCAAAAGAAGGAATAAAACTGTTAAAGACATAGCAGAAGTAAATATGTTCTCAAACAAAAAGTAATGATTTTGTCTCATCTCATGTGTTCACTGCTCTCTAATGATCAGCCTTGTTGATATATGTAAATAAATAAATAATAATAATAATAACAACAACTTTTTAGTTATTACTTTTAACAGTTATAGGCTCTGGCCGCCAGAAAACAATTTACATGACTATTAATTCATAATAATTTGGAATGTCTGTCTATTTTAGATTGCTTCAGTATGTTTTGATGATCTTTTATTCTATTACTGGTTTGTATTGATTTATTACGAAAATATTGACCGGAAAAGGTATGATGTAATCATGTGTGACTTGATGTGCCCTGCCTTGATGCAGTTCCTCACTGTGACCACTTGAGGGCAGTGAAAGTCGTGATTCTGCCAACTCCTAGCTGTATCAGCATCAACAGACATGACAAAACTGTTACTAAACAACTCTAAAAGAGTTATTTTAAAAAATCTAATCAACCAATACTGACGTTGCGCTTGAGATTTGTAATATCCACACTAGTAATAATAATGTACATTTTAATTTTAATTGTCTTGGAGGGGGAAAGGAGCTCTATTTCACCCTTTCACACTTTTTGATATAACAGTTACACTGTCCATTCATATTTGATAGTACAGCAGAGTATCAGACACTTGCTGATGTCTAACATATATGTAACATTATATGGCATTGTGATCACACTTCCAATTACTTACCACATTGCATTTATTCATTTGAGCACTCATAGAGTCATTCACCATTTAAGTATATACTTTTTGAGTATTTTTACCTTTTATTTCTTGGTTACTTGTTATTGTAAAGTAACAATACTTTTCACCTGAATAACCACCTCTGGCTAAGTGAGAGGAGGCTGCTCTCTGATTATGGCATCTATAATTACACTAAAGAGTGTACTTATGGATATTGAGGGTTTCATCCAGTTCTTACAAGCATGTGTCTGACACAGGAGAGGGACACTCTCTTTGGCCATGATGGCTGAAACTACCTGTTGTACGAGTTGCTCTGGTTGCATGACATTTAAGCTGGATTCTTCTTGTCTGCTGGTAAAATGATCAAGATATTTATACTTCATACGAATACAGTATATTCTCAATGTTCTCAGACCTGCATCATTACACAGCAGCACTGCATGCTTTATCTTTGCTCAGGTGTGAGTTTTTAAACTGTTGTTACATGTTTTTTACACACTGTAACTCTCAGAGATTGTGTACCATGTTGTTTTCACACAGTCTTCTTCTTGTTATAAATACTGTCACTGCTGAAGAGAAGTTATGCTCACTGTGCAGGAGATTACATGTTTTGTAACTGCCACTTGTGGTACTTTTGGTTCAGCCATCTTTCATCGCTCTAATCCACCCTGTGTTTTATTGTTGTGGCAATGATAATGAAGAGAACTTGTCTGCACAGAACCGACCAATGAGAACGCGAGAAGCCGTAGAGTGACATCGGGTCTGGCCAATAGGATGGCAGGGGGAAATGTGTTTATACCAGCCCTCTTCCCCGTAGAAGGCGACTGTTTTGGTGAGTTACTGAAAGTTCATTGAAATCATTAATGGCTTTTAAAGCGTTGGATTTCAGATGTGGTGACAGCATTTGAATGGTCTCCCCCTGAGCTCGGCACACGGGTAACAATGTGAAGCTGACAGCGTGTGTTTTTGTGCTGCGGACGCAGTTTCGCCGCTCTCCGTGAAGCTTCATTGTTGACGTTAGTTGTTTTGTTGTAAATTGCCTTTGCGCAAGACGACAGCCCGTCCATTTTAACGTGTTTTACGAGAGTTTCACTTTATGAAAAACCTCATGAACGTCCGTTCAGACGCGGCCGTTGACACCTTTTCTCGTTTTCGTCGACGTAACTTCTGTGTCTGAACGGCACTTTTTGTTTGGTGACAACAGATAACGCTGCTTCGTCTCAACTTTTCCGAACCGTCAACGCGTTGACACCGGCGGCGCTCGGCAGCAGTCGGTAATGTCACCATAGTTACCGAGGTAACTCGGTTCATTTGGTGCTTTTCACTCGTTTTTGGACGACTTATATAAAAAATGTATTCTCGCTGCCCTTCTCGCTATTGAATGAATGGGCCTTTTTATGCGCATGCGCGCAGGACCTGAAAAGTTTATAAACAAGAAGGAGTCACATGACGTGAATGTTGCGAAACGGATAAGACTGAAGCACGCGCTTATCGTGTTTACATGTCTTAACGGGACTTTAGACACAATGTGCAAAGTTAAAGACACACTGACATTAAACAGTGAGGTGGTGAACGTGTCTAAACTTAGGTTATGTCACCCTGTGTCGCCCTATGTCACCCCAACCATTTATAGCCTATACATTACAGCAGGGAGGGATTGAGTTTCTGTGTGTGTGTGTGTGTGTGTGTGTGTGTGTGTGTGTGTGTTTGGAATATAGTTCATAGTGATATTAATGCCACTAATATATAGTCCTTTCATATGAGTGTTCATTGTTGGTCATAGAGTGTACAGTACAGCTACTAAGGTGTGTGTGTGTTTTAGAGCCTGTGGACATCATGGTTTGGGAGGTGGTGACCCCAGCTGTGCTGTCCAGTGACACCAAACATCAGAACGTGAGGGATTCAGAGTGTCAAAGCGAACACACAGGTAACCGCAGAGTTCACCTGCATCTCCGCTGTATGATAAATGCAACTCTCAAAGGGGCACTCCAAGTTTAGTGTTGCAATTTCAGACAGTTCGGATGCTCAAGGGAGACTAAATTTAAAGCGGCGAAAGAAGATTTCGAAACTTTGGATTGACAGTACGAGGCTAGATTTAAAGAAAGCAGAACTTGCATTGCTTTAAAACGTTTTATTTCAGACGTCTTGTCTCCTTGTCTGCCTGGTCCACATCTATATCCTGATGTAACTCCACCTACACTTGCAGTGAAACACATTTGTTCTGTTACAAATGCCCAGGTCAAAATAACTCTGACGACATCATCAGGGTTATTTTCAAAATTGGGGAAACTCCTCCAGAGCGACATTAGTCATCATACAGCTGAGTAAACTGGTGTCAGTGTGTAGTCAGGGTCAGTTTCTCTGTAACTACTTTTAACTGAGTTAAGGAAAGACTTTCATATGTTTTTCTTCTTCTAGTCACAGATGTGTTTTACTATTACTGTCCATGGTATAATACTTATAAACATACCCTGTAAAATTCTGTACTAATTAGTTTGTTTGTTTGTCTGGCCTTACCTTCAGCAGTGATGATGGATGCAGTTGGAGACCAATCACACGACCTGCTCTGCTGTGAACACCTCCCCTCCTCACCTGGCATCCCCAGCAGTGACAGTTACATGGAATACGGTACATAAAACACCAGCGCATGCCGGGTTCATCACAGCAGATGAATGAATGTCATAGTACGTGTGGACTTTTCAAATTCAAACTTTCTCCATCTAGACGACCTCCCAGACCTGCAGGAGGTTCAGGAAGAGGCGGCGCCGTCAGCACCACCTGTCTACCAGGTGGATGTGGGCGTGTCACACCAGGAGCAACGCGCACACACGCAGCCTCCTGACACACACTGGCTGACGCAGCTGGCACACATCGCCACTGGACCCCAGAGCCCGCTGCTGCAGGAGTCTCCTCACAGCAGGTGGGCGCACTTTGTTCTTTTTCCATGCGCTAAAACATGAATATTATGGACGAGAGTATGAACATAAGCTTCTGTCATTTCCAGCTCCTCTCCGGCCTGCCTCTCCAGCACCAGCAGTAATCTACATTCCTACGCTCGGCCTCCTCCCCCTCTCCCCAGCAGTGACTTGTTGCTCTCCAGAAGTCATGACAGGGAGCGTCGGCGCAGCAGGGTAGAGCTCATGTTTACCTGCTTCCGTCTTTATCATCTTTTACTGAAACCTCTCATGTCTGAAACCTACAGCTGTGTCATGTCTGACAATGCTTCACAATGTTTCCGCAGAAGAGCAGTGAATGTGGATCAGCAGTGTCCACCAGATCCTCTCTGTCTGATGATGAAGACATGGGCTGGAGCTTCTGCTGGCCACCCACCACCTGGCACTGCTTCCTCAAAGGTAGACACATACACAAATGCACATGCATACACTGGGCTTAACTGTGTAATTAGATGGGATCATCCGTGCCTTTTACCTGTCTGCCACACATTCTGAGTCATCAGTTGTTTTCCTCTAGTGGGAAGACATGAACATGAGATGTTATTTGAGGTTATTGTCTCAGAGCAGCTGCTCTCTGTCCCCAGGCACTCAGCTACGCTTTCACAGCGGCTCTAATGTGGAGTGGCAGGATGTCGAGGACCTGGACTCTGCTGAGGAGGACTCTGGTGATGAGGAGCAATCCACATCTCTGAAGGTACATAATGCAAGAAGTGTGTGGCAGCGGTCTGAGTTCACAGTAGTCTTTGTCAGTTTAGTTCAGCTGCTGTAAACACTGAGTAAAAACACTGCTGGCTCTTTTGCAGAGTTATGGCTCTGAGGGTCTGCAGCTGGTGCAGCATTCAGAGATCGTGTTGTCTGGTCAGGCTGTCCTACAGCTGACCTTTGACCCCGGGGCATTCGGACATGCCCCATTGACCGCCCGGTGCCAACTTGATCACCCCTTCTATGTCAAAAAGAAAGGTGGGAGCTGAGAAAACATGGCAACTGTTCAAAGCACCATCACATTGGCTTCTTCTTACACTCTGTCTCGCTGTCTGTCAGGCTGGTCGTCATTTTACCCGAGCTTGACCGTGGTGCGTCATGGGATACCATGTTATGAAATGGAGGTGGGAGGTGTGTGTCTTCCTCCAGGACACAGAGATGCCAAACACACAGATGACTCAGTGGTGTTTGACACATTCAGAAGGTAAAATAGACACTTATGGTAATATACATTTGCTGTATGCTTCTGAAATTAAGCAGATTGGTGTGTTTGAAACATCACGTGTGTCTTCTTCAGTTACGATTTCACTCCTCTGGACTCCTCTGCGGTTTACGTGTTGAGCAGTATGGCCAGACGGCGGCGTGCCTCCCAATCCAGTGGGGGAGCCGTTTCTCCAGACAGAGACACATCACAAGGTACTGTAGCAGAAGCATTACAACCAGGATTCATTCAATTTGCAAAATGCAAAATGCTCGCAAGGTTGAAGATGTATTTCATAAAAGAAAAAAAAAGAAAGCCATCAATCGTGGATGTGTTTAAAACCTGCAGATGCCCACAGTCCCGGTAATCCCCACTCCCCACGACAAAAGCCAACCAAAAGCCAGCATGCTAGCACAGCAGGAAGTAATAATGCCACACCCACTAAGTGCAAGCGGCCAATGAATGCCTTCATGCTGTTTGCCAAAAAGTTCAGGGTGGAGTACACACAGATGTACCCAGGCAAGGACAACAGGTAGGTGCGCTCTGTATCTATACGTGTTGTGAAGCTGTTAATGTTCATTGTAAGGTAACGTGTGTGTGTGTGTGTGTGTGTGTGTGTGTGTGTCAGAGCGATCAGCGTCCTCCTTGGTGAGCGGTGGAAGAAAATGCGAAGTGAGGAACGCCGGGCGTTCACTGTACAGGCCAAAGCCCTCGCAGACGAACAGAAAAGACTCAACCCTGACTGCTGGAAACGCAAACGAACCAACTCTGTAAGGATCCACACACACATGCACACAGTTTTAAGTGGACATTACATTCACTTACATTGTCCAACCCTAACCTTAAACCAAGACTTGATTTTAAAAGTTAATGATTTACATAATGGGAACCTGCATTTTGTCCCCAAAAGGAAGATAAGTCCCCACAATGAGACTGTGCAAACATGTTTATGTCCCCACAGAGTAGTATAGGTCCGCACATACACACACACACACACACATCCACACATATCTGAATCCACTCTATACTGTTGTCTAATTCATCTTTCTTCTGTGTTCAACAGGGTTGTCAGGGAAATTAAGGCTGCAGACAAGAGAGAACGATCAGAATGGCCTGTGCATTCAAACACACACACACACACACACACACACACACAGACATGTTCAGAAGTGACAAGGAGCTATGTGTATATTAATACTATGCTTCAAGATGATATTTTCAGACTTGCCTTGATCTCCCAAAGTGAGGATTTGATCGAGTTTTTTTAAGGATTCTCAAATCTTGTCACGTTAAAAAGAGCAGCAGTCTACTTCTTGTCGACATCATAGCGGCTCTCATAAAGTCACTTCTTTCTCTTGCTTTTAAAATGTGCTAAATTTAACATTTTAAATTGGTTTAAATCATCTGTTGATATAAGTTATAACAAGTCATAAAACATTACGTGGCATCTACCTACAGAGAGGCTATGTAATGTAGTTATCAAAACACAATTATGAAGCTGATGAGCTGGGTTCTATTTGTGACTGAAGTTCATCTCCACGAGTGATTTTACAACAATGTGACAATAACAAAAAAGAGATTCTGATCATTTTCAGTTTCTCACATATGCTTGAAACAGGTGGAAGTTGTGGTGCTGTAGCATTTTAGGTAAAGTAGAGAATGTAGCTATTTCCCAAAATTCTATATTATATAAAACGATATATACAAAGTATTTTCTTGCCTGTACTACTTGCATTTGCACTCAGTGTATTGCACAAGACTACATATTTTAACTTTGCGTTCATGCCATTTATCATGTAATATTTAGTTACTACAAAAGTTCACCATAAATGTTCGAATATTGGCCCTGGTGTTTTTATGTAACATTAACAGGAACCAGGCCTTTATTTGAGACAGGCCAATGGGTCAAATTTCAACCATCTCTATTTTCTACAACATTCAAATCATTCCCAGCAGTTCAGCGGCAGAATCTCTTTAATTCTCTGGAAGGCTTTTATTTTGAAAGAGAAAAAAAAAGTAGCATTTTCCTGACAGTTGCTTGAGAAAGTACAATGAAAAATACTTTGTACAGACGGAATTAGCGTAGTGGGTTTGTTAAGCTTTTCACGACTTTTTCACGATAGACATTGTAGCACGCATACTAGCGATAGCATGTTTCTTCTGCTTTTTATTTATTTCATGGCTTTTATTTCAGAATTTAGAGTAATAATAATAATAATATAAAGATATAAAGATCACATGGGTTACGTTACAGACAATTGCCATTGTAGCACAAGCTGCAGGATGACAGGACTTGATTGGAAATTGTCAGACATCATCTACATTGCGGAAGTGTCCTTGAGGAAGGCACTCGTTCCCCAGCAGCTATAGGGGCAAAGATACTCTTAATGCAGGAATTCATATAGTAAGTTATTGCTTTTTCTAACTTGTCTGTACGTGCCATAATAAAGTTTCTTAGCTGTGTTTTAAGTACAGTATTTTTGTGTATAATCGCATATTCCTACATTAATCACTCATGGCTTCCACTGGCAGGTTTATCTCCCCCACTGGGTTTTGATAGCTTTACTTTATGTCAGAAGATTAAAAAAAGCATTTCTAGCTTCTGTCAGGCAGGTCTGCACACTGAGAAAATACAAAAGGTTTTGTGACAACAAGGATGGGAAGAGACAGACAAAGTAAATGGTGCAGAACAAAGCTGCTCCAGGTTGATAGGACTTCACTGCTCAACATACATTGTACTTAGTGGAACTCGTTGCCATAAACTACTCATTTTATATTATCAGAAATCAGAAAAAATACAAAGTATTGTTCTGTATTTTTGATTTTTGATCAGGCTGTTGTGGACCTAAGAATTGAGGTAGAAAATGCAACACTTCTCTAAACTCTCAATGTGGTCTAGTAGCACCTTTGGCCCAGACGATGGAGGTCTAGAGAAATCTTTGCTTATTGATCCTCACGTTGTTTAAACTGCCCGAGTTAGAAATCCTATCAAAGAGCCCTGAAAATTCACTGACAGCTTTACCAATATGGATTTGTCAAAACCAAAGGCTTGTCATAGTCTGTCATTGAACTTCTGCTTAAAAATGTTACTGCTTGAAACTGAGCCTACAGCATCGTGGGCTGTTTTGTAGCTACCTTTGGTGTTTTAAAAAAAATGACCAGAGGTCTGGTTGAGCAAAACACCTGTCAGCTAACAGCTCTGCTCATTTGTAATTTGTTATACCTGGAAAACAAGGACCCCGGGCAGATAGGGCACAAGACACTGAGTGAAAAATCTATATCCTAAATTAAAAAACCGCTACCCGCTACAGTAATGTGATTTTATCTTATGTTAAACAAATCATTTGGAAACTGACCAGCGTGTGGGAGCCCAGATGTGTGAGGCTTTAGAAATGTCACGATTGGATGAAAGTGCTTCATATAGAGTTGTGTCAGTGCAGAGTGTGAAGGCATGATGTGGATTTGCTTGAGGTGTAAGTGCTTGAGAAAATGACATTTTTATAGTTATAGGAAGAAAAAAAAAGGAAATACTTCCAGGGTGGACTTTTCTAATCTCACTGCATAACGAGGTTTATTTTTAATGCACTATATACACTTTATCTTATGTGACTGCTACAGTATAATGTGTAATGGCAAATATTAATATGATTATATAGAAATATATATTTTTGGTTTTGACTTAATCTTTGTTAACCCTTCATGGTTGTGCATTGATTATTTAACTTTTGTTTGTCTTTACTATCATGTCATGTACAGGTCGATCAGGGGAGACAATGCAATACAATGTATTATGGTATAAATAAAAGCATGATAAATCCATTTGCCCTGTGTCCTTATGTTTTGGAGACTGACAAATTAAGGGATACATTTGGGTCTAAACAAGAACATTTTATTTTTTTCCCTCCCAGAAAAAGAAACAAGTTTAAATCATAAACAATGTTTGCTTCAACCTGTTTCTATATACAGTACATACTGCACCAGTTTATGGCTGGAGATAAAGGTAGAGACATTAAGCTGCTACGGTAATCATAAAGATAAAAAGAGATAACATTCCAGTAAAACTATAAACATGATCAATATTTCCAGGCTAAAATTATCAAATAGAATCCACACAGTTATACATATGTGTAAATGACTACAAAATCACTTTTTATAGTAAAATAGAAAATATATAGAGGTACATTATAAACATACAGTAATTTGGCCTTTTGATGTATTCAGGGATATTTACACATAAAGTTCAGACATATTACAGTTAGATCTGGTTTGAGTCACTGTCTGGTTCAGTTGCAGTAGCCTCTATAATTAGTGCCATTTTGCATCCCCAGATAAGATGAATAAACAGTGGACACTGTGTGGACACAAAACAGGAACACTGCAGCTTTTTCAAAAAGCTGCAATGCTTTTTGAAAGTGATTCAGAGGGGACTGATTCATTTATTGATCTTGTCTGACTCACTGACGACATTTGGACTCCCTCAAAATGAAAAACAGTCATAGCAAGTGGCACTGGGATGCAGAGGGACTTGAGGGATCCAAAGTCAGAGGATGAAAAATCTCATCAGCGAGTTCAGCACGAAATGTTTTACAACTGTCCCAGCTGAAGGATTTACTGACATTCTTCCAGCTGAATATATTTATTGATTTTTCTCTTGCCGTAGTGGTTATCAGAGGAATATCATTGTTAACTGTTTCCAGCCTTACAGGGACTGTCATGTTTGATTCTCAGAAGATAGATTTTGTGTGGATTATCACGTTAAATTCCAGTTTATATCTTTTACAAAACATCTGAGCCTGACGACATTTCCTTTCTCTCCACTCTGACATTTACATACGAAAATAACGAGCGTAACAAGACTTTAAGAAAATAGAAAAAAAAAAATCACAGATCATTATTTTGGCATATTAGTCACACAGTTGTCGTATCAAAACAGGTTTAAAGTACAACGACATGAATTACAAAAGGCACAGGGTACCAGAGACCATCAAGCCGGTGGCAACAAGACATGAACAGAGACATCAACAGCAGTGAATACCAGCAGTCATTGTACTGGTTATTCAAAACATTACGCTAAATAAGGAAACGTGGTAGTTTGAGCCCCAAAATCTGCTGGTTAGTGAGCAGTGCATAAAATATCATGAAGGAAAACAAGAGTTCAGGAGAAAGTCATTTCCTGCATCATTTCCCTTCTTTAAACATAGAAGTCATCTTCTACTTTCACTAGGATTCTGTCTGTTTTGCCAATTGCAATTTTTATTTATTTTTTTCTGTTTTTAGAACATTAATGGAATACATGAGAGTCATGAAGAAGGCAGGAAATAACAATACATGATCAAATGAAGAACACAATTAAAAGTTAAAGACTAGGAAGGTCTACGATTAAAATTAAGTAGCTGACTCTTTCAAAAAAATATTTCCAATGAAGTATTAAAAAATGATTTTGGGTAGAATCTTTTCATTTATGTTTGTTTGTTTATTTATTTAGGAGAAGTGTTGGCTCACACACTGCTGCCTCAGGCTTACATCAGCAGCAGTCTGAAGGTTCTGGTTGGAAAGGCAGTGAAGCTTTTTTGGTACCACTTTCGAATAATGAGCCTGCTATAAAGACGCTCTTATATGTCTTTATAAATAGTTAAGAAATCATTGACTAATGCTTAATACATCAGTTATTACTTATTACTACCATTATGTAGTTATATATGACAACACGCCATTAATAAAGGATTTGTTGTTTATTTATTTTTGAACCACTGATAAAGTCATTAGTTAACTAAACATAAGACAGGCATTATTAGACAGTGGTATCTTGTAGTATGAGTAAAGCTCATCATGAACCTGCCAAAAAGCTTCTGTGTGTGGTCATGTCTAACAGATAACACAGTTGGAGCTGCTGTTAAAGAGCTGATTTTGATAAGAAAACTGAGATTACTTGTACTGGATAATTATATTTTCTGTTTATATACTGAATAATGATGTCTGTTGAACATTAAAGTGTTAGCGTGCTCAGTGGACACAGCTTTGAATCACAGACACAGAAATGATACTTTTGTGATGATTTTCTGTGTATATGACATGTTTGTGTGTGTGTGTGTGTGTGTGTGTGTGTGTGTGTGTGTGTGTGTGTCTACATGAGGGATTCCAGGCTCTCTGCGATGTTAGTCTGTCCCAGTGGTACAGATCCGTTGGTTTCTGGACTCTGCAGGGCTCTCTGGTCTTCCTGGCTGCTCACCAGACTCAGCACAGCCCGGTACAGATATTGGTACTGCTCCTGTGGGGGCAGAACACAAAGATGTTTGTCAGTAAAAACACTCCACAGCAGCTACTGTTTTTAAGTTACACTGAAAACAGGGTATTTAGTGTGTGTTTATACGTGTGTGTGTGAGTGTGTGTGTGTGTGTGTGTGTGTGTGTGTGTGTGTGTGTGTCACTACTTACTACATCATTAAAAACCCCAGGCCTCATGAGGTTGGTCATCCGTGCCACCTGGTAGACATCGACTGCTCCCTCCTCCTCCAGCTGACTGGACAGGGTGGTGAGGGCACAGAACAGGCCTGATGTAGCACCTCCCAACCTGCACGCACACACACACACACACACACACACACACATAAATATAACCTTGCAAAGAAAGAACAAAATGTGAGTGAGCCCGTCTGTGTTATACTCACGGGTCATGTATGACTGTGGGCCCGTCTGAATGTCTGCTGTGCTCTCTGACTGTGTTGACCAGATCAAAGCTGTTCCTGATTGGACTGTCTGGGTTGGGCCAGCAGGTGGCGCTGTACTGACGAACCTCCAACAGATAAGTGTTCTAGGCAGCGGAGAAAAGCAGAAAGGTTTCAGATGTGTGTCTTTTCATGTATACATGCTGTGTGTGTATTTGTGTGTGTTACCTGTGGAGACTCCACTGTAAAGTCCTGCACCAAAAGTCTCTCGTCATTGGACAGACATATATGCTCCTCCCCCGAGTACGACACAGTGAAACCCTCAAAGCTCATTGGCTGGTCTTTACTGGGCCAGTAAACACATGACTGCCCCTCTTCACTCTGTCATAGACAGGAAAACATGAAAGAGTGTGTGTGTGTTTATATAAAGTCATTTCATAAGTGCTATGCCAAAGTGTTGTGAGTGTGTACCTGACAGTGTGTGTCTGGCAGACGGACAACAGTGTGTGTGTTGTGCTCCCAGATCATTCTCCAGAAATCTGCCACCGTGCTGCTCAGAGGAGTCTGGCTCACGATGAACTCTTTACTGTGGTGACGTCCCTGTGGACACACGACAAACAGCAGCGATGTTTCATTCATGTAAAAACAGCCAAAGGGCCGTTTAATGAAACAATGACAGTTCCAGTGTTCTCACCATGACGTATGAGGCGTTGATGTATCCTGTGGAGTTTGTTTCCGAAGCGGTTAGACACACTCTTGATCTTTCCACTGTACGAAAAGGCAAAGACATAAAAACAGCAATACAACACAAGGTTTAAACTTTCAAAGTGCAAAAGTGGTGGAAGCGGCCCTCCTTACCAGGCATCAGAGCTCTTGCTCTGTTCCTCTCAGCGTTGCCATCTCTCAGGGCAGTGCTGTAGTCCGCGTGCTTCGCCTGACGCTGACTGATCAACTGAAACGCGACAAAAACAGTCCCAACATTTAGTGTGTGCCATGATAACGATATGATCAAAAAGGCCCAGCTCAAAGAATAGAATAGATATTTAGAAAGATTCTAGACCTTGAACTGTTTGTCCATGCGCGTCCTGCCTGACGCCCCGGGGGTCAAGAGGTCGGACACATAAGTGTGGAGGAGGTCAGAGGTCACAGAGGTGTCACGGCTCAAGATGGCCTCCACCAGAGTATCATGGATGAACACGTACTGCTCCTACAGGTGAGCAGCAGAAGAAGAGGATTGACTTGATGGATGGATGTGTGTGTGTGTGTGTGTGTGTGTGTGTGTGTGTGTGTGCTTACCTCCGTCTGTACCAGGAAGTTCCTCTGCGTGCGTACATGTTTTAGGAAACCAAGAACATTCACTGTGCCCTGATCCTGGATCTGCTGCAGCATGCTGTCTATCACTATGTAGGTCCCCGTCCTTCCTACACCGGCACTGTAACACACACACATCATGTCAAATATATACATGTATATATATGTTCAGTATATGGACATTGTAACACACACGCGTGGTACCTGCAGTGTACCAGCACGGGTCCCATCTCATGTGTCCGTGCACGAGATGACGCTCTGATGAAGGAGAGGACAGGGAGAGTGTATTCTGGGACGCCCATGTCTGGCCACTGGGTGTAGTGGTAATGAAGGACTGTGTGTTCAACTCTCCTCTGAGAAGCCTGGAGGACCAAAATCTGAGTTATGATGTGTGTGACTTTATCTTAAGAACTTTAAAATGACAGTGTGTTTTCAGTTTGAACAGACCTAAACTGAGTGTGTGTGTGTGTGTGTGTGTGTTTGAAGTACCTTATTTGTGGTATCTCTGACAGTGAATGTCCGCAGTGTGTAGTAAGCGAGGGTCTTGCTGCTTTTCAGGGTCACCTGGTACGGGCCATATTCCTCCTGGTTCTCCTCTGGCCAGTACTGGTCACATTTTGTCTGCACAGACAGAACAAGAGCAGATGATGAGAAGTATTTCAACAAAATACCTCCAAGATTAGAAAACTCAAGGTTGGTCTCTACATGTGATGATGAAAACAAAGATATTGAAATATAAAATCAGTCTGTTTGGATCTGGTGGCTGAACTGGAGCGACCTCCTACCCGTCCTTTCTCCTTGAGGTTGGTGATCATGACAATAACTCCAACGTTCTGCTGCCAGATCATCCTCCAGAAGTCTTCCCTGCCCGCTCTCAGAGGCCCTTGAGCTGCGATGTACGCCCTTGTTCGCTCATAACCCTGCAGAAGAAATCGCCGTTTAGTAAATGCTGGATGTAAATGTGCAGTGTGTACCAGAGACAAAAACACACTTACGTCCACAAAGTTAGCGTTGATGTAGTCCCCACATTTCCCATCTCGGTCCAAACTGTTGGAGAGTTTCACTCTGCTGTGGTCGTCTGGGAGAGGAAAAGGTTCATCAGTGTCATCACCTCCAGATGTGACAATTAAACAGAAATGTTGAACAGAGACATACAGGCCAGGATGTTGATGTATCGGTTCTTGCTTTTGTTGTCGGGGTGATTGGAGCTGTCGGCAGTGATGCCCATGTCCACTGTGCACGCCTGCACCTCCTGAAAAACAACAGAAAACACAGAGGGTTTGGGTCAGTCGCTCAGGGGAGTGAACATGAAATGAGTCTTTTTTATCTTTCATTGGTGTGCAGATGTGGGACAACAGTGTCACAAAACAGATCATCATTACAGAGACAGCTGCAGAGCTGATTTTAATTTCTATTCCATTACTATAAAGATGGATTAATAAAATATGTAAATTGACACTTAGATGTGCCCTTGGTTCCACCTCAGTTTGGAAATGTGTCCAATAAACTGAGAGCAGCAGAGAAAACCAGCTCTGCCTCACACAATGCTCAATAACTAAAACTCTTACATGTACACATTTATATATTATTATATTTATTTGCATGCAAAGAAACAAAGTTTACATCCAGTATCACATCTGACATACAAATGTCTACAACAGAGGGTCAGACATGGGAGATTTCATTTGAAACAAAACTCAGTAACTGGACAGGGGTGTTACTGTAGGTGTCTTACCTCATAGGATTCTTTGACAATCTAATGGAGGGTGGTGAGGATGCAGAAAGCACGACGATGGTGGTGGAGGTGGTGAAAGGAGAGTGGGAGGGAAGGGGGGGCAAGATGACAGACGGACAGACAGACAGACAGGGAGTCAGACAGACAGACAGGGAGTCAGTGCAGGTACAGGAATATGGGGTTCAGATACACACAGAGAGGCAGTGCTAAGTGGGAAACACTCTGATGTTCCCAACTGAGACGTGGACTTTGAACCGTGTCTCCCAGATCCTCTTGTTCTGCACTGTGGATTATTAAGGCATCGTGTTTGATGGATATTCCTAAAGAGCTTGTGTGTATCTTCAGGACAAGCTGTGATCTACCGACATGCTACTCAAGTTTTGTTTTTGCTTTTTGTGATGAAATGTAGGTTTGATGCTGCAGCTATCGAGGGATAAGTATACTTGACTTTATCCTAACTGGAGTTTCATGCTAGGAAATGTCCTGCAGATGTACCTGTTGTTGGAACTGACCCACAAGCTGCTCTACAATGTGCAACAGCATTAAAATTCATGAAGTCAATGCTCCTCACAAGACCTTTCTAACATGCAAATGAATATTTTTGCCAGCCTGACAACTTGTGCCTGTCAGTGAAGTCCCATCTTCAGCTCTGCCTATTTGAATTTGGAGTGTGGGATGAGAACAAAGTAACACTGCCATGGTTAGTACCAAACACCCTTCCTGCATACTGTTACACAACATGTGTACATGGAAGTTACACATCATCACTGTGCTGAATGATAATCCTAAAAAATATGATGTTAATAGAGATATGGAAGAGCATTAAGCAGCTGTGACAAATGAAGTACTGCCTACGTACACACATGAACTAAAACTACAGGAAGCAATCCATTTGTCTTGATGCTATTCTACTTTTTTTTTTTTCAAAATATCTTTAGCTCTTTATGTTCCCATTGTAAAAAATGTCCAACAAAAACAATTAGGACTCTTTAACACACCTCAAACTCCTTGGAGAAGGTGTTGTTGGCGTGCAGCTCCATGATGTGCTTCACAAACTGCTTCACTGTCAGCGGCTCGTGACCGTCTGCAACCAAAGGGCAAACATTAAGTGTGTGTTTAGCATTCACAGCCCAGTAGTTTTTTAATAAGGTGTGTGTGTGTGTGTGTGTGTGTGTGTGTGTGTGTGTGTGTTACCTGTAGCCAGCAGCATGGGTGTAGATGGAACAGATATGACTTTAGGTGAGGCGCTGTCATCTGGGTAGAAATTAGCCGCCTGGAAACAGTTTCTGTGACACAAACAAATCAGAATCTCAGTCAAGTACACAGGTGAAATTGATCCAGACAGATATTGATCATGTGTGTACATGTGTGTGTGTGTGTGTGTGTGTGTGTGTGTGTGTGTGTGTGTGTGTGTGTGTGTGCGCGTGTACCTCCAGTAGATGAGTATGCCCACCAGTACCAGCAGACAGAGGATGGTGAGAGTGGAGACGACAGCCAGAGGAATGACTGTCCTCTTCTCTCTCTCAACGCCTCCGACCAGACCCACCCGAGACTCGTGGCTGCTGTTGCTGCCCTCTGAGAGGAGGAAACGGAGAGGGTAAGTGTCAGAGAGGGCAGAGACAGAAGGAAAAAGGAGACATGAGACAGAGATGATGTCAGTGTAATCATTTGTGATTGTAGTTTATAGGTTTTCACTTAGTTGCAATCTGCAACATCACCACTAGATGGCACTAACAGCTACACACTACTAGACCTTTAATAGCCATCCATAACAATGTATTTCAAACTTGTTTTGATGACATTTCTAACACAGCAGTGATTTTTCAGTGGTTTTTGGTCCCTTGGGGACAGCACAACACTGACAGATAATCACCTCATTGGACTTTCACTTTCCTCATAGCTCTGTTTGGGTCTCTAACGACATTTGAAAGAACCTGGCATCTCGGCTGCTTCATTATGTTCTGTAGCTGTCGTTAACTTTGTGTGTCTGCCATTTGGAGCTGGGCAGGAATATCATGGGTTTATAAGAGCTGAAAACAGCTGCCTGCTGTGGCTGTAAAACGAGGTTGAGTGAGCTGGAAAACCAAATCACAAAAACTGAGGGGAACTGCAGAGTTGGGTGATGATTCTCTTCTCTCTCATTACACACATTTCATCCTCTGTTGCTGTAAAAAATATTAATTATGTTTCCGCCAGCAATAACAGTGTAGGCTGTAATCACAGCTGTATAGTCGAAACAGCGACCTAACTCAAACTATGTAACATTGACTTGTGTGCAGAAATATGCATGTGAGAGCGAGAAGCGTTCTGTCACAGAGAAGCAGAGCTGAGGAAAAGATGAGCGCTGAGGAACATTTACCTTCCATCTGCTCCTCTGTGGCCTCGCTGCCATCTGTCAGTCTGTGCAGAGGGACGAGGCGCCCCAACACAGGACTTTTTGCAGCATCAGACAACAACCTGTCCATACTTGTGGACTTATGCACGCTCTCTCTAGTTACAGCTGCTTCACTATCCTCTTTAGCGCCTCCTTCGATGTGTTCCTCACTCCCCAGACCTCCATTTCTGTCTCCTTCTCTGTTGTCCTCCAGTGTAAAGTTATCCAATCCAACAATTTGACTGTCAAGACTTGTGCTTTGGCTCTCTTCATCGTGTCCATCAATATCGCCATTTTCTTCACTGCTGCCAAACAGTGGGAGCATTGCTGTTGGTTTATCTTGACTGACGGACAGCTGAAGTCCATCTCTTCTTTCAGATACAACTTCGTCTTCACTTCCATCACCTTTGGCATCACTTTCCTTTTCACTTACAGTTTTGATACTTTCTTTGTCATCACTGAATTTCTTTCCTTTTCCCTTTCCATTTTCCCCTCCATCTCCTCCACCCTCCCCAGAACCATGGATATCCTCAGGCCAGCTAAACACTCCGAAATTGGACTCAATTTCATCCCCACTGCCGGTTTCAGTGTGTGTTATCTTTCCTACTACACTTTCACTCTCCTTCTCTTTCGACGTGTCACAACCTGCTGTGCTATCGAGCTGTCTGGCACTCTCATCTGTTTCACTATCCACTTTCCTTACTCTCTGAATCCCAGTGTCCTGTATGCCTTCTCCTATGTCTTCCTTACCACTTAGCTCACTTTCATTTCCCTCCATATCTTTCTCTGCTGCTGTTTCACACTTCTTGCCACTTAATTTGCTTCCTGTCTCATCTGTATCATCACCTGTTTCACTATCCATTTTAATTCCTGTGGCTGTGCTCTTTTTCCCAGTAATATCCACCTTGAAGGTAATAGTTGAATTTGGAATAGCAGAAAGATCAGTCGGGACTGTGGTGACTCCATCAAATTCCTGATCTAGCCTGTTGCCAAGTCCAGAGCCTGATCCACTTCCCTCTGCGGAAATGTCTTGGTTGGACTCTTCTGAATTATAAGGAAGAGACAAAGTCAAATCTTTAGAGTCAAAGGAAGAGTCTTCTTTATGTCTATGTGTGCTGCCTTCCTCCTGATTGTCAGGATGTGGCAAGATGTTCAGACCATCTTGACTGTTATCATCACTTTGAAATTGAGAAGTATTTGGGGTATTTCCTTCAACTGTGTTTGTTTCTGATACGTTGATTCTACTCCAGTCATTACCAGGTAGCAGAGATGGGGAGTACGCAGTGATTAAGTGATCCTGAGAACCCAGAATGCTAGAAGAAGTGTCATTATGATAGATAATGCCTGCCCTCTTATCTTCAGGGAGGGCTGGAAACGGACTGGGACTGTCGGTGTATTTATTAAAAGGGTTGAGCGATTCAGGCGTGATGCTGAATAAATCTTTAGCTGAGGATCCGCCTTCTGGGACAGAGACTGCAGGGTCTGCAGGGTCGATGATCCCTCCACTAAGAGTGTTAGGTGGGTTTGTTAAGCCAGAGGACTGATCAGTGGTTGAATCCTCAACTTTGGACGTAGGCTTATTTACTGCAAGAAAAGCCAAAGTAAATGTCTGAAAGAAAACATCCAGGACAGCCGCAATGTGAAATGTGTTTATCACACCAAGAAAGATGGAAAAAAAGGTGAGAACTGAACTTCCCAGATTTGTTGCACATGGTGGTTTGACTGAAGTTGAATAACTCAGACAGAGGTGAAGAATCTTGACTCAGCAAAGGTAGAGTTTTCAAGTCATCGTCATGCTCACGCCGCACACAAAACAGAAGAGAGGCAAGAATAGGTTCATTGAGTTCCTGAATGAAGAGATGTTATAAACCAGCTTGGTGAAGAAGACGCACAGATGAGGCTTCATCATGAAGTGAACCCTACAATCTGTGAGAAGGACAGAAGAAGAAACAACCACCAGAGAGCGCCGTCAAGCCACAAAAAAAAAAGGAAAAAAAAGAATGCAAACCCAGAAGAGGAATCCCAAAAGTGGATGTTAATCACCAAGCTTGAGTGGAATCAAGTAGATTACACAGATATGACCTCATGCTGCAAGAATCAGAGAGTGAAGCAGCCTTTGACGCTAATCACTATCACTGCCAGCTTATTCTCTGACCATTACCACCACCAGCATTATCTACATCATGCCACCGAGATCACGGCGCACAGCGGTGATTAGACAAACAGCAGTGGGCTATTAGAGGAGACAGGCAATCATCCACCGCAATTAAGTCCAGCTGTCGACCCACCACACAAAATATTTCTACCACTTATGCCAAGCTGCTGTGTAAAATCCCTCAAATTATAAATTCATAGCCACTTTTAATAGGAATTAAAAGTCATTTTCATCTTACCATTAAACATGGGCTGGGTTGTGTGAATCAGCACCCTGAGCAGAGAGGAGGTGGTGTATGATTTGTAGACTGACTCAGCGAGTGTGTTGCTGGCGGTCACCGTCCTCTCTGTGATCCAGAGGGAGGAGGGGCTGGAGGGATCTGATGTGGTTTCTGGTGGAGGTTTATTTGTGGGGGTATCGCTGTCTCCAGGGGCCGCCGGTGAGACTTCGTCCACTTCTTGACCTGTGGGACACGACGCACATTATGATGATGTGATGGGACACCTGTTGAGCCACAACATGACTCACGATGACTTCTCATGGCATAATGTCACAACATGTTGTGACATATGAGACACAAAATGACAGACGATCTGACATGCCATGACGTAATGTAATGTGGGATGTAATGAGGCATCATATTGCATGATACGTTATGTATAAATGAAGTTTTTATGATTATATCATACAACTAGCCTGCATTGCTACCACACATTCATAAAGGCAAGATCCAGAATGCATTTTAAACTGATAGTCCAAAAATACTAAAGAAATTAGAGTAAATTTTAGTTAAATTGTACATTTTGCTTAATTTTCTGGGCTTAGAGACAAAATTATCCTATACTTCATCATAAGTAAACAGCCGTTTGTAAGGATTTTACATAGAATTACATCCTAAGCAGCAGCTGTTCATATTATTCATTTGAAACATTACATTTAAACATGACATGGTTTAATTTCAAAATGAAATGTGTTGGTGACAATCTGAGCAGAAACGGTGGCAAGCGTCCAGAATCTTCTTCTACCTATTCAAATATTTATGAGCTGAAATTCCTCCCTGGCACTGCACAAAGAGCTGCAGCAGCAGCACCAACCAGAGATGTTTTTGGCAAACATGAGTGCCGAAAAAAGAAAAAAAGCTCTTCCAAACAAATCTGACCTGGCAACACAGCAGCAGCAGTGGCAGCAGCAGCAGGCACTGTTGCCGCAGAGCTGGTGGTTTCGAGTGGAGAGTTGTTGACTGTGTCTTCATAGAAAACATCTGTGACTTGGATGTCCTCCACAGGAGGGGTGTAGAAGTCCAACTGGGGAGACGAGAGGCCGCTCTCAATGCCTTTGTCTGGTGGACCGTGATCTCTCGACTGCAAGCAGAACAGGCATTGCACGAAATTTTTCTTGGTTGAGGTACAGGTGACAATCTTTGGTTGAGCAACTTAGGTTTTCAATTTTGTGTGCCAGTAGTTTGTTTCAAGATGTATTATATATAATCAGGTTTAAGGATGAAGTAAAGACACAGAAAAATGTGTTTGGTGGACTACCTGATGTGGCAACACTGACAACGAGGCCTCCTCTGTGATTTGTCGGCGGATTGTCGGCTGGGTGGTTGTACGAGCCACTGGGAACAGGAAGCCCGGCTGCTCAGTTAGCTCAGTCACCCATATTGCACCATTGCCGTCAAAACCTGCGTTGGTGAACGGCCTGTTTGTCAGGCTCATCCGGTCCTCATCGATCCAGTTCTGATCCATATCATCGGGTTTGGACTTTCCTCGGCTCTGTTTCTTCTTCACGTTCTGGCTGAGTCGAGTTTTCTGTAAAACGGCAGACTCGGAGGGAGTTTTTGGGGTTGACCGGTTCTGATTTTCTGGGTTGGGCTGGTTCTGCTGGTGTGTTGGATGGTTTTGGTAAACTCTGGTCTGCTCCACTGGGATCTCCTCTACGGGGCTGTGGTCCTCTGGAGACAAATCCACCTGATTTTGAGTCTCTGGTTTCTCCCATCTGGCTTTAGATGAGACCTACCACAAAAGGAAAAAGCACTTCTGTGTGGAGCTGTGTCACAGCATGTTTGCTTCTATAATGTGTGTGATTATGAGAGCTTTGTTAAGGGGGAACAACGACATAAAAGGATTTTACTGCTATTGCCGCTTCCTCTTTAAAGTGCAGTCATCTCCAACACTCAACATTCAAATGAACTGATAATAAGACACAAAGTAATTTCCATTAATGCGGTGCGGAGGAGCGCAGGCTGTCTGCTTCTCTCAGAGAGAAAAACATGGCAGCATTACGCTCTTATTTCAGGTTGTTGTTTTTTTTATCTCTCCTAAACATGCTGGAAAGTCCCTGACAACCTTTTGCACCACTCTCCAAAAACTCAGTGACAAGCCTCTACTGACATAATTACAATCATTTGCATAATAATTAAGTTCACTGATATTACTGAACACAGGGCAAACTTCATCACTACTATTCAGCGAAATGAATGCCGACGTGAGAGGTGTCAGGTCCTACCTCCCTGTAGCCTTCCAAGTCTTTTGTGACAGCGTCAGGATCTGGATCACTTACTACAGAGAGGAAGAAGGAAACACTGCTGACTGCACCGCTTAAAATATATGCTCTTATTTTGTAGGAGCTTTCACGTGTGTGTGTTTGTACCGGGGTCCTCTAACGGCATGTCCACAATAATCTGGTCGCTCCATCGTCCTCTGAGTCCGTTGGTGCAAACAGCCACCACCTGAACCACGTAGCTGCTGTTGGACAGCAGGCTGGGGATGATGGCGCCCTGTGAAGTCATAGTTTTAATTAAAGACACCCAAAACCCTGTCAAGAGGAGCTCAAGTACTCGTTCATCACCCCTCATGATGCAAATGTGTTTATTTGTTATTTCACACTGATGACCCTAGAATTGATGATGTTTAGGTTTAATCTGTTTGCATTCATACTAAGACCACTCAGAGAAGCAGTACTCAGTGTTTCAACTAATCCTCAGTACCTCTCTCTCTCTCTCTCTCTCTCTCTCTCTCTCTCTATATATATATATATATATATATATATACACACATACATACATTTCTTATATATTTTTGGGGGGCATTTTGAGCTTTTAACTGACAGATACAGCTGAAGAGTGGCAGAAAATGTACCACCATGAGTTTGTATTTGAGTTTTCAAAATGATCCTATAAATATATGATCTACTGTAAAACAGAAATATATTAAAACATGCTTTATCAACATAAAGAACCTTTGAAAAAATAACTACAACACAAAAAAATGTAAAAACTAAATAAGCAAACACACTGAAAAACAAAACAAAACACAAAAACGCACACTCATGCAGACATACATATTAAATACACAAACAGACACACACACACACACACACACAGATAAAGCTGGTCACATTATGGGATGCTCAATGACCCATTAAGAGGCCAAAATTGATTGTCACTATCAATCAATCAATCAATCAATCAATCAATCAATCAATCAATCAATCAATCAATCAATCAATATATATCCTAACAGCAATCACAATATGTCAGTGACAGATAGAGACTGTAATATCTACCTATTATCTAAGTCAAATCATAATGTAAGTATACATGAGTGCTGAGTTGGTGTGAAGGGATTCTTTCATACCACATCCTGGTCCCCGTCTGTCCTGTACTCCTGCTTGCTCGGGTCTCGGCCCTGCAGCCTCTGGTAGGTGACGGTGTACCAGTCGATGGTTGTGTCGTAAACCGCGCGGGGACGCTCCCACGTCACCACGATGGTCGTGTCGTTCTGGGCGTCAGCCTGGACGTTCTCTGGCTCCGAGCTGCAGGCTAAAAAATGACAGAGAGAAAAAGAGAGGGTAAGATGTAAAATGTAAAATGTGGATGAAGCAGAAACCTCAATAGAAAACTAGAAAGAAAGAGATGAAAAAACATGAAAGGGAGAGGTACAACTGGACATCTAAAGATGAACAGAACAGTGCAAATTCTCACATTAAGTTAAGTACTGGTGAAGGTAACTTGATGATAATCGACTGTACAGAAAACAGGAATACATTTTAAAAAGCCGAGCTCAGGAGGTGAGCGTGGCAATGAGTGGGAGGTGTATGCGTGTGTGTGTGTGTGCATGGTTTCATGAATTTTTTACAGTCAAAAAAACCCTTTTCTGAATTTCTGAATACTTTATTTCAATTTCAAAAAGAGCTGCAAAATAAATTGCCTGTGCTGAGAGGAGCAGGGGCGCTGAACTACAAAGTGGAGCTCCTTGGCAACCCAAAAGACCCACTTTACTAGAGGGTCGACTTTAAAGAGATGGAGAGCGTTGTGAATTATATCTTTTGATGATCATGACTAGGCTGACCTTGGAGGACAGCGTTACAGCTACAGAGAAAGCAGACGGTGAGCAATATTTTTCAGTCATGGCAAAAAAATAAGACTAATGATGTAATATTCATATAGATCCCTGAAGAGGGATATCAATTTTCTCCACCATGCTGCCCATACTGTGGTATAAATTAGGCAAGTGCAAAGATTTAGAGCTTTGGAGAAGTGGAGACTCCTGGTTGAAGTCTTTAAAGCCTAATATGGAAGAATTATTTAGAGTACAAAATCATAACATGCTGTTTCTGCTGGGACTAAATAGTGCTGTTGATCTCTCCAGTGTTGAGACACTGCCTGTGCAAACGCACTTCCTGTCTTCTATATGATCTAAAACTCAATGTGAGCAGGCAGGTGATGGTACATGTACATATTGTTTACATATTTTTGCGAATGTGTAAACCAGAAATGTGAACCCAAATGCAGAAAAAATAATGAAAGAAGCAACCAAATAACCATCATTCTTAACACAAATAATATAATAATATCATGGTGAAATATTGCTAAAGGGACTTTTCAGTGTGAAATGTTTTCACGTTGTTGGTTGAAGAGGACAGATCTCATGTTCCTATTGTTACTGGTCACCAGCCTTTGATAATACTACCTAAATACCACTTTAAGTTATACTCAACATAGCATTGTGACGATGTACCAAAAATTATATTTACCAGCCAACAAAATATCATTTAACAGTAAGATGCCATGTCACCACTACATCATAGGTTTAAACTTAGTCTGTGACTTTAGCAAATAAAACTGGCATCTGTCTTTGCTATCTATATACAGTCTATATACAGTGTGTTTTCCTGTGGTTAGAAAAGTTAACATGAAAGTGAAGTGACAGAATGGGAAATGAAGTGAACTACTGAAATTAAATGATATGACTTCAATTGAGATAAAAGCATGAAATAAACTTCTGGTCTGTGTGTTTGATGACGTACTGGGTGTGAGCACGTCTTCCACTCCGGTGTATGAGGCATACACCTGTCCCATGAACTGCTGCTGCTGCTCCCTGAAGTTGTTCTGCAGGTAATCCGTCAGCATCACGTATCCCGCCTGCTCCATCGTCATCACCTCACAGAACACCTCCAACTGAGCACAGAGAGGGTAAAGAGGATGGGTAAACAGACAGAAAGTAGCAACTGAAACAAAGAAAATAAACATGTGTCTGTTGCATCTTCCACGTTTCTGCACAGTTGCCAACGCTGATGTTTGCCAGTGTGTGTTTGTTTAAGAGGTTTGTGTCGGTGCCAGGCGGAGGCAGAGACAGCGCCGCTCTATTTTTGGTTTGCCACAATGTGCCGATGTCATGCCTTGCCATCTCTGTTTCAATCATGCAAACACAGATTAACACACACGCACAAATATGCACACAGAATATACACACAACCACTTCCATGATTTCATTCCCTCTCCATTATCCTGTTACATAATTGACAGTTATTACACAGATGGTTTCATCCAAAGTCGCCGCTCCTCAGATGTCCTTAAAGGTCTTCAGCCCGGAGTAACGCTGCAGTAACGTTACAGTGTCAGCTTGTGTTGTCGCTGCATGATGGGAATTTTTTTTACCACATCGTGCCACAACAAAAACTGTAAGTTCACATTTTGACTAAAGCTGTCGCATTGCATCCCCTCAATGTGACATTTTGTTTTTCATTTTGTGCGCAGATGTCAAAGACAGCTGACCTGAAATCAGCCGCACACTACAACCAGACACTACAGGCAGCAATGAAGCTTGTCTAAGCTCAAAGCCAGTGGAGGTTGATGTTTTTATAGAGGTAAAAATAACAGTATAAACTTTGTTTTTCATTATTTGGAAAAACTACATGACTACGACTGCATGTGTCTAATATGAAGATCTGAACATCATCGTCAAGCTTGCAGGATTTCGTCAGATGTATGTGTGTGTGTGTGTGTGTGTGTGTGTGTGTGTGTGTGTGTGTGTGTGTGTGTGTGTGTGTGTGTGTGTGTGTGTGTGTGATAGAACCCACTGACCTGTGTTTCTGATATGGCTACGGTGTGTTTAAAGATGATCCATTCCACCGTCTCGGAACAGGGAGGTGCGGTCAGTGAGCCGTTGTAGATGTAATATTTATCTGTGTTATTAGGCAGCAAGGACCGCAAGGTGAAGGCTTCCATCGACCCGCTCTTACCTGGTGAAAATAATAGAGTAATAAAATAATAGAGTTTCATCAGAAACAAAATGTGACAACAAATGGTATGGTTTGGTAAGCCCTTGATATGCATCATCAGGAGCCTTTCAGAATTTCATGATTTAGGAGAGAAAGACCTTTTATTTTTACTTGATCATTCTCTCTTACTGAAACTACACTGCTTTAACTCAAACTTGTTGGGTAAAATTATATTAAATCCACCATTAATTTGCTTAATTCTAGCTACTAGTTCTGTTAATGGTTCTTTTCTCTTTTTTTCATTTTGAACACTAATGAATTGGACTACAGTTTCAGTTTAATCTAATGTCTAATTCACTATCAATTAGTAAAATTTCTTGATTTATCTTTAAACTCATCATTTGCTTAAATTAACCAGATTTGATTTCAGTCATCTTTTTGTCAACATTATTCTGCTTTAAACAAAAATATTCTCCTCAACATGTTTTGTCTTGTAGGCAGAAAATCATCAGCTTCTATGAATTTGTTTTTATTCTGTCACCACCTTAACTCAAGATACATTATTTGTTGAGGACAGATGTTCATTTTTACTCAGTGATAGCTCAGGTAGTACTGTGTGTAGGGATGACCTACCAAACCTGCTGACAGTGTTGACAGCATCTATAACACGACTGAAGTCCTCGTTGTCTTCCAGGCTGATCTGTGGAAAAGAACATGAGCTTCATAGACAGGCAATAATCACTTTACTTTGAATCATTTCTCTTTACTCTGGAGAACAAATCAACAGCTGGACCTACGTCAAAGAGCACAGCCAAGGCGGCGATCCTCCCTCCTTCCCGGATAGCATCGTCCAGACTTTGGAAATCATCTGGATCGTAACAGTAGATCTGCATCTGAACGAGAGTCAGGAAACAGGCCGGTTATCTGAGCTCAGGCTTCACTGGCAGACAGATGTGTGAACAATAAATGATGGACAGATGTACAGACGCTGTGTACTTCTGTACCTCCAGAGGGTATTTCATCCCATTCAGGCTGTGTTCAGACCCATCTGACGTCGCGTTGCAGCGCCCCCAGTGGAACGCGATTCTACCAACACGGAACCTGGAGCTCAGCCCTCCTCCACTCACAAAGAAGTCCCCTTCCACAACGATGGACACTAAAATACACACACACACAACAGTTAGTCCAGTGATCACTTGTGAGTAATTTAAGAAAATTCTGTCAGAGTCAAATTTTTCTTAATCGTGTTATGTCAAGGCTTTACTTGAAACATAACAAGGCTGACAAGGCTTTCAGTCCTCAATACTCAGCTGTGGGCAGCTTGGCTTCCAGGCTCAATTTGGATCTTTTGGCTCTGAACAACTTGCAAGACGGTGTTTTTTCATAGTGAAAGCAACACTTTTTGGCTGCTACAAGTTGAATAATTAATGTGTTCATGCATTACATGTGGATTAAAGCCTAACTGATATATGTCTAGGCCTTTATTAGCCTTTCACAGATACATATATTGAAATGATATGATGTGAAAAACTTTTTTTTTTAATGTATAGTTGTGTATAAGGTTTTTTGACAGTATTGTAAAACTCCATTACTTATCTTTGCCATGAGTGTTTCATAACAACGTTTGTGGATTTGCTCATTGCAAAAAAATGCATGTTTATTCATATAAATAAAGAATATCAGCCGATATATATCAAAATCCAAAACGTTGTAATATCAGTATTGGCATCAGCGGCTCTAAGGTGGATATAATAGTCTGTTAGAAATGTATTCTGACCCTTGACTCTGCTTTTTTCCCACTTAGGAGCAAAGTTTTTTAGCTTTACATTATCACCTTGTTACCTTATGAAGGTGATCTTGTTAACAAATAGCTGCTTATTCACACATCACACAGCAGCTACATTTTCTTTAGTTTTCTTTCATTAGCTGCTAGTGAACAGTAAAGTCGGAGGCTAGAAAAACAATGCTGAAAGATGCTGAAACGCCTCACAGAGGTGAAGAGATCTGCAGAGTCAAGTGATTATTCTCTGCGATAATTCCACAAGTGACTCATCACATGACACATCCATTATTAAATGCATTGTTTATTGTTAAATATTGATAATAGCATCTTTAAAAAGCCATTTAAGTGTAAACTGTGTGATGAAAAGACAATGCAGTCTTCTCAAATCCACTTAAACGTGTCTTATTAAAATAAATTCACTCATAACAAGACATAACTTTCAGTTTAGTGCAGGCCATATATTCTCTTTATGATGACATCATGACAGCTATGCAATATCTATTTTAATATGCAATTTCCTCACCGACTCTACAGTGGAAAAAAGATGAATTAAAGGCCATTAACGTATACACACTGTAGGCTGTATTGAAGATGGTGATGATAGCTCAGGCAGCTTTCATTTGTTTATCAGGCCAGACATCAGTGCACGCGCTGCCTTCCCTCTCACTGTCTCTTCACGTTGTCCTCATTTCTCTCCCCGGCTCTTTCTCCCTCTAGTCTCTGTACACATTTCTATCTCTCTACATCTCTCTCTCTCTTTTGTTGCCTCTTTTCTGTTGCTCAGTTTCATCTCTGCCTCTTGACATCGATCTTCCGTCTCCCTCCACATGATCTCTCGGCACTGTTATGCCTCTGGTCGCGTCCCTCGGTTATTACTTGGTCTCTCCCTCTTTCTCCTTTAAATCCTCACTGCTTCTGTCTCTCATTAACCTTTGAGTTGTGAATCATTTTCTTTCTTCATCTGGAAAGTTAAGCTTCTTTCCACATCTAGGGGATTAAAATGTTGTGTTTTACAGCACCAGAATAATGTCAAAATCATTTCCATAGTTTGATTCTACTGCACGCTGTATCTTCCTCTGGTTGCTGCTTTAATATGTGCTTATCTGGGATGAAAAAGAAAACGCCTACATGTCACTCATCATCAATCAGAAACAGCTTGTTGTTTGATCTCCTGCAGATTTACATTGCAAACAGGACTTCCTTGGATTGAACTGGAAGAAATCTTGGGAAAAAGATTTAGATTGTGGCCAAATTGTGCTTTGGGCTTATAAGATTTATTCTCCAATAAGAGGAGAGGTATATAAGAAGAAGATCAACATACCAGTCTTCCCATTGTTGTGGATAGTGCTGGACTCTGCTGTCAGTTTGTCCCAGCCTTCGAGCTGCAGATTCTGGTACTGCAGTCTGACTTGGGTAAATAACTCGTCGACATCCAGAGGAGATTGCCTGGCGCTGTTACAGGACGGGTATTTTTTACCCCAGTTGCGCTGGTTCAGGGTACCTGCATGAAAATGACAGAGAGAGGCAGATACATGAAGAGACTTAAAGGACTTCTGGTCTGAAAATGTCAAGCATTTTTACAAAGTCTTTTTTTATCTGTTGACTTTAGTAAATCTGGAAATTCTGAAGGTAGCACACAGAGACTCCAGCAGTTATCTAAGCGTCTTAAAGGGTTTATTTGTAGGACATGTTTAGTAATGTGTATTTCTGTTTACAGACAGTAGAGTAGAGTAGCTTTAACAAGGCCAGATGGTCAAACTGTAAGTTAAATATTACTGCTCGGCCTCAGGTCACACTGCTATTGTTAATGCATGAGTGCATTCTGTGTATTTATTCTGTGAATTGCCTTTTTATTCATAGGCGAGAGAGCATGGCACAAAGTCTGTTTAAGCGCAATGATACAGCGTGGGTGTGTATTTGTGTGTTTTAACATGTTTTCACATGAATAATGTAAAAGAATCTGAACGGCGCAAGGACAGGCGAAATTTGCAACGGCCAAACACGCAACACAAAATCCTTAATCAAAACAGGGTGAAAGAAAAAGCAGCGAGATAAAAGATTTGTTATTTATGAGTGTGCGTGTTTGCATGTCACACTAACTGCTTTTACGTCTACTGACGTGACGTGTGTGAGCTTTTATTTATTCTTTTTTCTTCCTTGGCATATATATGTACTGTACCTTCACATTTATTGGCATGCAGTGTGTGGTGTGTTTGAAATATTAATGCACATGTCCAAGTTACCTGCGAACACACTGAACTGCTGTATATATTCGTGTGCAAGCATGAGCAGCTCCATGTCTTTGCATGAGCGAATGTGTTAATTCATGGTGCATGCATTCATCCGCTCTTAACATTTAGTCGTTTCCCCAGGCAACTCTCAGAATCCAAACTGCATTTATTATGCTGACTAATATTTTAGTTATAAACACAGAACACTGACAAATAATGTATTAATGTAAAAAAAAAAAAACATATGTAATTAGGATTAGGATGCATTATTCAGCAATATTATTTTAAAAAGTGGTTGTCAAAATGCTCTACTTTATCTGTGCAGAGCAAACACTTACTAGATAATGAAAATACATCACTGGACGCTGCTTATCCAGTGTGCGTGTGAGTGTGTGTGTGTGTGTAGGTGTGTGTGTGTGTGTGTGTGTGTCTGTTTTACAGTATACAGTACAGACAAAGGGTCTAATGAGGTCAGAGCAGATGGTTTAACGGTAACTGGTCACACATGATTTAACAGGTATTGGCTTTACATTCCTTGTTGTGTCAGTTGCGTGCGTCGGTTGTGCATGTGTGTGTGTGTGTGTGTGTGTGTGTGTGTGTGTGTGGGGAAGAGGTAAAGAGCTTGTTTTTGCAGTTGAACCTGCATGTACAAATGAAATGAAATACACTGAGGGTTGTGGTTTAATAAGTTCACTAGTTCAGAAATATCCAGGCGCATTTTATTTACAGCAGTTGTTAACTAGTCAAATATACAATGTCTACGAGTAATAGCTTTTTTTTTTCCTCCTGTAATATTGTGGCTTCACACAGTTGGAGTGATTGTTTTTCACTAGAATGGCCTGGCAGACCAAATGAAACCTCACTTTGGACAGTCCTGTTATAGAAGATATAAGGAGGATTGTTGTTGAGATTATTTTTCTGAACAACGCAGGAACCCAAACAACAGACAGGTCACATAACAACCGTGAAATGACACTACACCCAGTCTAGAATTAAATTCTACCCACAGAAGTCCGATATAATATCCTTCACTCAAACAGCAGACCAGAATACAGGAAAGAGTAGAACCGCCATGTTTACTGCAGCATGCTGTCAATCAAAGAGAGCACACCTGCAGGATGTATGTGGCATCTTGCAACCATTATAGCCATTTAAATGATTTCCTTTATTCTGATACTGAACATTATATTTTGTTCAAACAGCAAAGAAGTTCCAGTGGGCTGGATCCAAGCTAGGAGGAAACAGCTAGCCTTGCTCACTTGTAAAAACAAGTGGTGGTTAGAAGGAGACTTACATAGTGTAACTATTTCAATGAAATAAATAAACATGATATGTTTAGTTATTGAGCTTCTGAGGTGCTGTTAGGTGTATTTTTGAACAATGTAGTCAGCCAGGCTAGCAGGCCATCAACTTTCTCTTCTCACATTCAGAACCTGGCTACCGAGTATGCCTCTGACTGGTTATACCCTTCCAGGCAGAGCTGAGATACTAACCAGCAATAAGAACTAGACAAGCACAGGAGGAGAGTGACTCAGCCATGGCAGAGTAGGAGCAGGTCTTCAAATGCAAACTGGGTAAGTGTGATCAAGTCACAGCCTGGTGTCATGTGGTATGTAATGTGGAACCAACGTTCATAAGGGAAACTTTTTTGGCGTGCAAGTCAATCACACTATGGTGAGCGCAAAGGACCAACCTGTGTCCTTTAAGCCGATTGCCTGAGAATAATTCCAGTTCCCGGTCAACAACAACAAGAGAGAAAGAGTTGCGGATAAGACAACAATGGTGTGTTAATGTTGCTCCATCGTTGTGCAATACATAAATGTTTGGGTGCTTTGAATGTTCAAATATAGTTAAAGTGGAATAACCAAAAATATAATGCACATGGTTTATTTTTTATTATTCTATTTGTTTTCAGTTTCCTTGAATAAAGAGAAGCTTTTCAGTTTTTCCATGCGTGAGCTACACAAACAATCCTTTTGGGAGTGTTTGGAGGTGACTGAAGGGGAATGTTAGAATTAAAAGTCATTAGTTATTATGGTCACGTTTGGTTGTTTTTGTGTCATCTGTGTGTTTTTACCAAAGCTGTGTGTTTGTTTGTTTCTTGGAAGTGTAATTTTAGTATCACATTTGATCTCCGTGTGTTTTATTGAACATCTGTCAGCTCCACATTTTCATCATGACCTATATTTTGTATGAAAGCACTCGTGTCTGTGTGCTGGGCAAATGACAGGGGGTTGTCACTGTGTCAATGACCACATCTGGCCTCTGAAGCCACATCTGTCAGCGTTACATGACACACAAACACAAACACACACACACACACACACACACACACACACACAAAACTACTCTTTTGATAAAATGCTGCCATGGCAACAAGTAGCTGACAGGTTGGAGAAAAGAATAAAAAAATCCCCCAAAGCAAGACTTTCTTGTGTTCATTGGAATCCATAAACACACAAATGCATGCACACCCACTCGCTTTCAGTCAAGGAGTCAAATTTATAGGATGAAATATGTAAATTACATTTCGTACTCTGATGAACTGAAGCTGGAACTAAAAGACAAGTAAATATGTGCGGAAACTTTGTCGAGACACTTTGTCCTCTGCAGCAGCTCAAAGAGCAGTCAGCTGGTAAAGTGGTCAAGGCAGAAACCATTTACACTTGATGTGCCTGCTGCTCCCCCCAACTCCCATCATTTCAGCTCACCCCTAACTCTCGTGGGAAGAGACGTGAGACGAAAAAGGAGCGTAGAGGACAAAGTGGAGAGGCTGCCGAGGACACAAAGGTAAGAGTGCAAAGAGGAGCAGAGAGGAGGTGAAGAAGAAAAACCAAAGAGAAGATACAAGAGCCAAATGGGAGAGACAAAAAAAGAATAGCTGTAGGGGATGAGAGGGGGAAGACAGAGGCAGACAGAGAGGACAGAAAGGAGGAAAAAAGGGGGAGAGTGAAAGTGTTTTTCTGTGTACACACACACACGCACACACACACACACACACACACACACACACACACACTCATGCAGCATACGGAGGTGTGTTTCATGCAGATATACAAAGAAGTGCACGACGGCACATGTGCGTGTTCTGTCTCCCTCTTCCTGCCTACGCTTACACCAATTAAGCTCCTTTGGATGGCACAAACAAACACACACACACACACACACACACACTCACACACACAGCTGATTTCACCCTCTGTGAGAAGGTTCTGCACTGCTGAGCGAGCTAACAGTTCAGAAAACATGCAGGATTATTAAATTGAATAATGTAGGGCTCGACTTTTCTGGGGACTGTCTGCTCCTGTTTGCATCACTGCTGGCAAAAAATAGCTGAATTTCTTATGAATATGAATATTAAAAGCAGAGAGCCGGCTGCTGGTTCAGTTTAACCCATAGTGTTTTTGAATTTGCATCATTGTCTGGTCGGCAGGATAAACAACATGCAGTTGAATCATTTAACCTCTTCTCATGCATGCATTCAGTGCCACAGTCTCTATCCTAAAAGGTTTGAGATGCAGCATTTAGAAATACTTATTTATTTAGAAATACTTAATTATCTTAAAATTAACTGATTAACACATACAATCGCAGAAATACCCAATCTACAGTCCAAACTCAAACATACTCACTTTAATGACGTAAAAAGGGGCATAGGACCGAATCAACCCACATCTGAGAAGCTGGAACCAACAAACGTCTGCTAATTAATACACTGGCAATCATCATTACATAACTAATTAGTTGAATTATTATTCACACAAATAAGAAAGCCTCTAGCAGCTTCAATAATAAACCTTTTTCAGAGCAGACATTACACATAAATGTGGAATTAATTATCTTCATAGAAGCTGCATGCCATTTAGTTGTCCCAGTCACAGTGCTCTGGTATTATGCCTGCTGGCTCAGGGGTATGGTTACTGGTACACACTAACTGAACGGAGCAATCACTATTATATATACTATATATATATATATATATATACTGTTATTAGCAGCCTGTAGTATTCTGTGTTTAAAAAGGGACTGCAAAGACCCACAACACCAAAAGTGTCGGAAAAACACCAACATTTTTAGTCGCTTGAGATACAGTTTGTTGCTTAGCACTGAAAACAAATCATCCAAAAACCTCAACATTCAATGGTAGATTCACCATTAGAGAGAAAGTGTTAGTGTCTGAGCTGGTGTAATGTGTTTCACTCAGTTTCTCAGTTTGCAGAAAGACTCTTCGATTATAACACGGCAGAAGCCTGAGCAGAAAAATAAGAACCGTTCCTTTGTGAGATAGGAGTCATATCTATTCTGCAGAATCAATGTCTATGAATGCATTCATGGGCGCGCGTGCACACACACACACACACACACACCCACACACACACGCATGCACACGCACTGACTGATATAAAAGAGTGCGCCGGGGGCTGACGAAGATCTAAGCTACTAAATGAATCTATTATGAATGGCAGAGAAAGGACTACACACACACACACACACATCCAGCAAGATCTACTATGTTAATGATGGACTGTCACACACATCAGCAGCCGGCGTATCTGACAATCAGACCTGTCAGATTATTCAAAAAGAAGAAGAAAAAAAAAAGACTTGGGGTATGAATCAGAGTCCCTGCATGCTCTTCATGTAATCTCTGCTCCGTCTAGACGTGTGAATATAAAGCAAGTCTCTGGAGCGAGAGACGACTGGGAGAAGACTCTCTGTGTGGAGTTTAAATATTAAACAGTGGCAGACTGAATCTCTGAACTGATTTACTGTTTATCTCATCGTATACAGCGAAGGCAACTCAAAAATAAAGCAGCACAAAACTTAAACAAAAGAAGTATGCTCCTTTGGCTCCGCCCACTGATGTTTACCTGAACCAATGAGATTACTCCTGCATTGTTTTTGCATCAATCACCTGTGATTGTCATAGAAGAGAAATAGACTGGCCAGGCTGGCTAACATGACCTTGCTCTGCGGCTATAATTTCTGGATAATGAGGTCATCTCAGTTCATGGTTGCCTGTCATGGCCGTGTGAACTCATTAGCCCGGCCACATACTGGCACAGGCAAGGAGCAAGAAAGGAAAATGGTGGGCAGAGGGTGTGTGTTGTGTGAAAAAAAAAGGAGCACACACATATATACACCTCTGCATCATTACCTCATGTCTCCCACAAGGCTCCAGGAGCAGCCACATCAGCTGAGCGGCAACTGGAGCAGAAGAGACAGCAGCCTAAAGTATTTGGTGACTAAGAGAGCGGTTGAGAACATAGTGGGTGGTGAACACACACACATGTATACAACAACAACAAAAAAAAAGACACAATACACATGTGAGATGCGAGAAGGAGAAAACAGCTTCCTGGCACTCGAGGATCAAAGCTCCGGCGTTCTTCTTTTGTCACTGGGAAAGCATCTGCAACAGCTTTTAGACCCTCACGGGACTAAAACCTTCTCATTAAAATTATGATAATAAAATCTACAAAGGCATGTTGATGTGTACTTACAAGGATTACAGTCAACTCAGGCTAAGAGCCTCTAACAGATAACTAGGGATGCATTCTACAATAATTATGTAATCGTACCCACCGCAGAATAAAGATAACAGAATGAAGGCTGGTATATGGCTTTCAAATGACTACACTGATGTTGTGGGGTTACTGTATATGTTTGTCAAGTTATAATGTTTTCTACAGCCATTAGAAACTGTAATGTATGAAATGAAGCACTCTATGAAATAAGTCTTGGGCAATTTCGGAGGCAGCAGAAAAAGCCAACAACACAACGCTGACATATTATAATATTCTGTGGGTATGGTAAACATCACGCCGGCAAACAGCTTCTTGTTGTTCTAGTCAGACTTCATTTGACAGAGATAGCTGAAGAGTGACAGGAAGGCGGGGAATGAGAGAGGGGGGGTGACATGCTGCAAAGGGCCACAGGTTGGAATCGAACCCTGGGCGGCTGCTGCAAGGACTGAGCCTTCCTACATGGGGCGCACACTCTAAACAACACCCCAATATGTGGTTCTTTAGCTGCTAAAGCAACTGTGTTCACTGGCTGGTCACTATCTCTGTCTGTCTGCTGGGTGGGTAGCATCAGAGAGTGCTATGGCTCGAACCACAGTGGATTTGAGAGGTGAGAGTGAACCTAATAGTAAAGTCGAAGGCAGTGGAACCAAATAAAAGATACAAAAATGGAACTCCAGGGTCAGGTGATATTTCTTTTTTTCGTGTTTGTCACTACAAGCAACACCTTTCAGATTAAAGTCATTAGAGCTATTGTTAATGTAAAATATTGATAAGCACAGCTATACATGTGCTCTTTTTGTCTGATTCGGTGCCAAGCCTGGCAGGTTTAGTCACATCTCTAAAATGCTTTCACTTTCTCACTGGCAGGATTACGCTAATCGCCTGTAATTACATCTCATACTGCATAGAACATACATCTTACAAAGCCTGTTACCATAGATACAAAGACAGTCTCCGTCTTTTCATCATGTAGATGACAAACAGACTTTATCGGATCTTCATATTGAAAACAGCATTGTGTGATGAGAAACTAAACTATGATACAGAAAGGCCAGAACATTAGTTTGAAGCCTTATCAGACACAGAAACACGGCACAGTGCACACTGCAGTATAATATGATGAGTAGGGTTGCAACAGGATGAGATTTTCAAGGTACGATAACCTGAGTTCAACCCTAGAGCATATAAGAAAACTGCAGCTACCGTATCTTAGAAACAGATCTTTTGGTGTTACCATCCCTTCATTTTTAAAAACCCTGGTGACAGTTACACATAATGTTCACATACAACTGAACGAATGGAAGAGGAGTTTAAACTATTCACACCTGCATACTGATCCAAAATTACCATTCTGACATTGCAATGATTAGAGTCAATTTTGCATAGAGAATTCTTCTGGGGTTTGGTTAGATTGATCCTAATGGTTCTGCTGTACTAATGAAGGGCAGATACATGGTGTTTTCTTGGAAACTACTGCAGTAATCGGATTCTAAATGTGAACATATAAAGCCCTTTGTGTCTGCCACAGTCTACTTCTCCTAATTTAGAACATGAAGACATTATTTAAGCACAGAATTGTATGAACTTACATGGACGGGCATTAGTATTCATATTAAAAATCTGCAAGAAGATGTGAATGTGCCCCAGAAAAAGCACCAGGGGAATACTGAAGCCTACATCACCCCTGAGTAAAACTTAGTTTGAGAGGGAGACCAGGGAGATCAGTAATGAATTCAATATTTTGATTTTATAACATTATTTTTGTTCCTCTTAATGTTGCTGCTTTAATGATAGGAAACAATTAAGTTTAGTCTCATCTAATTGTATCTTCTGTTCTTATTTATGTTGTTCTGTGGCAACTAAGTTATTGCAAATGGCTTTAAATGCAGTTTCGATACAATTAAAAAGCAAACAAGTAGCAGCAGTATCATATAACTATGGTATTCCTATAAGGACTTGTAGTTTTGTTGTGAATTATTTGAAAAATGTATTGCGACCCGTTGCATTTACCTGTAGGAGGAAACTCTGGATTATCAGAGTGCACAATTATACACAAACACAAACACATGCAGACGCACACACATAACATATGGGGCCCCGGGGGTGTCTTCCAGGCAGAAGGATCCCAGGGAACCCCTGGAGACAAAGCAGACAGGAATGATGAGAACAACATGGAGGAGGAGAAGCAGGGATTCTTTCACAGGCAAACAGTAAGGTGCACAGTGTACCTCCAGGCTTAATTTTAGGACTTTTAAATACGTTTTGCCATGCTACGAATACATTTTTATTGAGATCAGCTTAAGAAACAAAGAAACATTCTGATTTAAAATCTGGATCAAAAGCTAACATACTAAAAATGCTTCAGATAAGCTAAATATTAATAGTTACTCATTTTAGTGCCTTTCAGCTCACTGTTTTGGTTTTACAGCATACAACTTTATTTGTAGTGTAGCATGCAGCTGCTGTCAGATAAGCACACTGAATGCTACCTGCCTATCACCAAACAGTAAACAGACAGTTAGCAACTAGCTGGTGAACATTGTGCATAATCTAGCAGCTACAGAGAGAGATATTCCTCTCAGGAGATGGTAGAAGACAAAAGAGAGGTTAAAGGAAAGTGAATACTGGACTGTTCAGTGAGCTAGGTGACAACATGCAGCTTGTTGAACTGCCCCCACTTCTAGAGATTAAGTCTTCATAGAGTACAAGGGATTAAATTGTTGTTTTTTTTTACATTGTGGAAATAAAGGTGCACTTCCAGAACATGAGACCAGCTGATCTGAGAGGAGGTTGGATGTCCTATAACTGAATATTTGTAACTAATATTTGTCCTAAATCTGCTCCAGCATTCACATTATAATGCCTGTAAGACATGCTGAAGGACAGTGCTGATTATCTTAACAAATACTTCAATCTGTCTGTATTAGCTTACGCCTAAGATCATTTTGCATTTCTCTGATTTTCTTTTTTAGCTGCACTTTGCAAGCAAATTGACTCGATGACTTTATGTCCTGAATCCTCACTCATTTTGACTTTAACGCTCATAATTTAAAACTATTATTTGGTAGTCCAGCAGTGATGACAGAACATAAAACTAACTGGCTTGTTGTGGAGAGTTCCAATTTTACAAAAAAAACTCTGAATGTAACTGTTAGTAACTTTAAAATGTAAACCTCTTGATAAAAATCTATTCAAACAACCGTAGTTTGTTTGACGCAACCAACTCTGAAAAAGTGTATTGTGATTTTGATGTAGCCTAATTTTAAACTTTCCTCTCCTGCCTCTCTCTTCCTTTCAGTTGAGTTCTTCTTTTTCAACTCTCTTTCTCTCCACCACTCACTCGCTCACTCTCCTGACCCCCTCTTTCTATTATTTCCCTTTATTTTCCTTTGCCCTCCCACTTCTGACCCAACCAAAAAGCTGTGCACAGTGCCTCACAATGAAGTGCGTTTCTTTCACATGTTAATGCTTTTACTCACGGCTCAGTGCACAGCACAATGCAAGAAATAGAGCTGCTCAGAAAAACAAGATTGTGGACACACACACACACACACACACACACACACATATATGTACATGATGTAGGAATGGCTACAGTTTCAATGAATCCAAATGAACTGCCACTGAGTTGAATTCAGTTGTGATGTGGAACTTCTAAACCCAACAGAGAGAAAACTGAAAGAAAGAAAGAAAGAAAGAAAGAAAGAAAGAAAGAAAGAAAGAAAGAAAGAAAGAAAGAAAGAAAGAAAGAAAGAAAGAAAGAAAGAAAGAAAGAAACTGAAGTTAGAAAAAGAAGACACAGACAGAAAAGGTGTTTCCACTTCATTTGGACTGCAGACAGGCTTTTGGTCTGTCATGTCTACTTCAGTGTATCACACAAAAAAACCTATTACACTTTGTTGAACGGGGTGTATGTGCCCGCGAATTGATTGTGAAGATTTGACAGACGGGAGGAAAACAGTCTTCAAGATGAAAATACGTATGAATCTATTGATATTCATGCTGCTTTGACTGATATGAGAAGAGACAAAATCTCACAGCTGTACTGTTGCATGTGAATGAATCTGCCTTGAATCACTGCATTAATATGAGTCCATTACAGCGTGGCTCATCTGCAGGTTTCATATTTAATGCTGTAGTAGAAGTTCATGTAGTTTAAGTTGTTGTAGCTCAACAAATTGGTCATGTTGCAATAATTTGATTCTGTGTTTCATATTTATTTGATACCATGAATGTGAAAGTGTTGATCAGTTGTTGGGAACAACCAGCTAAGAAAGCATGTACAGTATTTCTTGCCAGTTGCATAAAAAATAATGGTGCAGTATGTATGGTGATTATTCATCTACTGTATAGCTTTGGCCTGTGTCAGATTGTGTCATGGTTTTAGTGGATGTTAGTTCTTTTCTTTCTTGAATAGGACTGATGCCTTAAAGTTTACAGACTAAAGAAGAAGAATCTACACACACTTTCTGGTAATTTAAAGTCTTACCTTTTTTCTCCATTCTGGCTCTTGAACACAGTTTCACGTTTTTGAGTGACAGACTGTGACTTAACTGTGTGTCTGTGCAACGGTAAGCGTTTCCCTTTTAAGTACCTGCTGCAGGGCTTCAAACGCTGGATCGAGCATACCGGAGAACAGCACTGCCAACTCCCTTCTCGTTACCGGGCTGCTCAAAATGTTGCTACAAGTCATTAATACTTACTTTAAAAAAATACTCAAGCCAGAAAAAAATAGTAGTTGTGTTTATGAGTAAGATCAATAATGTTTTTTGTGCTTTTCCTGCAATTACCCGAGTCCTTTATCAGTAAATATATTTGGTTTTCTTCAACATGTGGCTGTTCCGGCTACAAGCTGGGCTGCAACTCATAATAATTTTCATTATTGATTAGTCTGTCAATCATTTTCTCGATCAATTGATTTTTTTTTTTTTTTTTTTTTTTTTTTTTTTTAAGGCTGCGTCATGTGACGCCAACCATGGAGTTGAGCTCATTACTGTGGTCACCGCAGTTTCTCATGTTATTCCAGAGCATAGTTTTCAGATTCTTTTCACCTGCCCAACTCTGTCTGTGATTGGTCGATAAGTCAAAAACACAAACATTAAACATAGACCTTTCTTTTTCACAGCATTCAGAAAAAAAAGTCCATCCCATTGTATTCATAGTTGTTCCTCACGAAAGCATTAATAAATGATCTTCATTAGCTGGTGATGATGATGGTGATTAATCCACTAATGAGTGAATAAGTGAGGTGAACAAATCAGCAGCTTCTCAGCTGATAAGCTGCTGAAATAATTTGCAGTCATGCTAGAAATTCAAGATGGTTGATCAATTAATGACCTCACAGAAGAGGCACTATTATAGACAAGGCTTCTTCTGCCTGCCTCATGCAGTAGTATCAGCTTCTGATGACATGTGTCAATTATTGGCAGGGGGCCACTCAGGGTGCAGGTTAATAAGTTTAATAGTCTGTATTTAGCCCACTGTTGACCTGTTGAGCCTGATCGTTCTTCCTGATCCCCCCCACAGACCATAAAGAGGCTAATCTCTCCCTCTGGGACCATTACTGTCTGTCTGTGTCCACTCTTTGTTTCTGTTGGACCACAGCTTAGCCCAGCGGGGGCTTTGTGCTGAGTTGAGCTGATGTCATCCAACCATATGGTCGGAGGCAGTTCAAGGCTCTCTAATGGGAGATGTTGACAGATAATTCCTTCAGTTCATGTCATATAAAGACTGTTCATACTGACCATGTCTGTGTGTGTGTGTGTGATGTGACAAGCAGAGACAAGCAGAGGGCAACCCGATGTCTGGGGCTTTCCAAGTGCAACATCCTGTCAATGACTTATGTTTGAACAATCAAGTCCTTTAAGAACTCAGAAACAGCTCCTGTGGTTAGTACACTTGTGTTGTACAGTCGTCCCTCGCTATATCGCGGTTCACTTTTCGCGGACTCGCTGTTTCACGGATTTTTTAAGTGTAATTTTGCATGCTTTTTTTACAGCGTACTGTACAGTATGAACGCGCATTGTGTTCTGCATCCTGATTGGCTAAGGGAGAACCGCACATGTGTTCTGCGTCCTGATTAATTAAATCAAATCAAATCAAATCAAATCAAATCAATTTTATTTGTATAGCCCAAAGTCACAAAGTACATTTGCCTCAGAGGGTTTTACAATCTGTACAGGGAGTTAAGGGAGTACTGTACAAAATGCGTGTAAAAATGTGTATAAAAGTGTGTGGTTAGGGGTTTTACGGCCTTAAAACATGTACAATAATTGTAAAACTTTATTTTTAGAGCGTGTCCCCCGCGATAAACGAGGGACCACTGTATTGCTCCTTTATTATTGATGTAGAAAAGTATGTTTGAAGAACATTTTCTAACAATAAAAATTGTACTTAGCTTTAGATCTGACTGGCTGAATTACACTGTTAGTCAGTGAATACCTGTAAGATGCACTATGTGACCCACAATAGATAGAAAACACCTCAGATCTCTGTGAATCTCTGTCATCTTTGTGGTAGAGCGCTCCTGCTGCACACACGACAGTCAAAAAAAGGGCTCATACTGACCTGAGTACGACCAGTCGATATCTTCTGGGAGTTTCCTCAGGCCTCGGACCAGCGGCTCTGCTGCCACAACTACAGCAGAGAGAAAGAGAGAAAGGCTATTAGTGTCACTTTGCATTTGAAAGAACACACACAAATGTAGAGACCGACAGGTGAAGCCGCAAACCAGCTGCTGTGTAACTTTGCCTCACGATGAGTGGCTTTTTCTGTCATTCACCGGATGCATTTCATAGCGACACAGCCTGCCTGGAAATAGACTTCATTCAATAAGAGAGGAAAATGTCCCGACGCCGTGCCAAATATGTGATGTCACCAAGTTATCTGTGCTAAGAGCCAATCTTGAGTTGCCCTGGATAAGAACAGCAACACTGACAACAGGCTGCCATCTTACCCACTTTGATTTTAATTGGACCATTCTGGCCATTCTGTCAGCTGCTGCTGCTGCTGCGCATGAAGTGACTTGACTCCTTCTACAGCCACGCAGCACCTATGAGCGTTTTTTTTTTCATAGGTTGGAAAATGATGCAACACACACACAGGTGGCCGAGGTGAAGCAACGGCAGAACACTAACCTTTGGTCTCACTAATAGACACACAGGGTACCGATATCACAGTTATCACTATACAGTGGACCACTTAGGGTGCAGGAAGGAACTGCATCGCCATTAACATCAGTTTTATCAACACACACACACACGCAGACACAGCTATCTATTTTATGGTAGTAATTTTCACACAGGGACAGCAGAGGAGACAATGATGTATGAAGTCACAGTTGGAGGATTCAGTGTGTGTATCTGTGTGAGTGCTCCCTGCCTAACGGATGCTCATACCGTACTACCTGTACCTTCACTAATAGCTCTGTGTCCCTCTCGAGCCCTCCTCTCGAGCCCCATGACATCTGAGGACACTGTATAACACACACACGTGCGCAAACACACAAAAATGCACTTCTCTCTTTTACATATGCTATCTCTATTGAAGTCTCTCTTTCTGTTTCTATAAATCTCTCTCTCTGTTCCACTCTTCCTGCTCATGCTATAACAGGAATGAGTCACTTCTCTTTTTAAATGGTCAACATGTGAACTGATAACAACAAATCCATGAAATCTGTATATTAAAACATACACCTGGTGTATGTGACATAGCCACACCAGTATATTTTCCTATTCAGGAATTTTCAAAGTGAAAAGCAGCTCTTCCCAGTCTTTCATTCTAAATGAATGGAAGGATAAAAACATTAATGATCACACAGAGCAGCCTAAATGTGATCTGAAGTTATGTCAAACAGCAATATTAGGCTTTCTTGGCTCAAATGTTGAGTGGGATTTAACAGGATAGTAATGATCCCACAGGCATCCAGAAATTGAGCAAAGCTTCAGTCAAGTCGACTACAGGACTTTGTCCAGCCTTCGTCTGAGGGCAGGCTCTGACTTTTAAAAGCACTGTTCTGAACATTTCATTCGCAGCTGAACAGTGAACTAATGTCAGATGGATAATGTCAGCAACATTATGAAGTGTTGCTGGTGGGAAAAGTACAAAAATCGCAACATTAACACACTCTGCCGAGATTTCACTTCCATTAAGCTGACACATACTAAAAACATGCGGTTCATGTTTCAGGAGTTTTAGCAGCCCATCAGGGGCCGAGCACGGGTACTGACAGCAGCACTTAAGACACAATCAGATTCATGTGATCAAAACTTGTGCAGCCAAGCACAAACAGCACATCGCACAATGTGTCGAAGCCTGCTGCTGAGCTACCCTTTATATAGAGAGGATTACAGCATCAGACAGATACAGACTACCGCATATTACAATATCAGAACTCATCACAGAATACAAACACATGAATAAATAAAAAATAAAACAATACATTTATTTTTTGATCTTTCACTGCGCACTGAGAAAACCAAAAACCTCGTTTCCAGGAAGATGAAAGCCGTGTGGAATCAGATTTAGGTCATGAGCAAATACCACCATAACGACGACATTAGGTCTGTCCATGTGGCCCAGATGAACACTGTATAATCCTATTGTTTACTGTGTACAGCAGCCGGATTAAAACACTGGGACAACATGCACTTGTTCATATAGTTTTATCAATTGTGTGACATGCAACCCAGTGTGTGCATCTCTTGTGTATCAGCTATAAAATCCTCTGCATCAATGAATATTCAACAAACCCCGATGAGACTGATGCAGCCACGGGGGGGATTTCATGTTGTACTTTACACTTTTTTTTTATCTCACTCTTGCTTCTTTCCCCACGGAGACTGATGCTAAAAGTAAAAAAAATCTTTTCTTTCATTTCTGCCTTTGGGGGTCTGTGTTAACTGGCTGGAGGAAGAGCTTAAAACAGACCTGAGAATCAAAAAGGTCTTTAAAAGTCTAAGCAGGGACTCAATTCTTCAACCTTAAAATGAATTATAAGTAATATTTCTTTGTGATGCTTCTTCACCATTAGATGAAGCTGATTCTTGACCTTGGGAATAGTCCTTAAAAGAAAAAATATGAAATGAAGTGGAAAATATAAGTACTACAAATGAGAAATGATAAGATTGAGTGTGGAACACGTGATCAGAGTCCTACATTGTGCCACACTGCACTGAAAGAAATGACAAATACTGGACCAATATATTATACAGTGTAGACAATTATGGGCTGAGCAGACTGACCTGAGCACATGCAGCCTGCGATCATCTTTCATGTCTGTGTAATATAAGTGGATGGTGAAAAGAGAGAAGGACTGAAGAAAGAATAAAGAGAAGAAACTTTTTTACAAAAAGAAAATGTGATGAGACAAAAAAACAGAAAGATATAGACCATCACAAGAAAATGCCCAAAGGTCTCCAGTACATCCTTGAAAATAACAATAAACATAGCAGTTTATTTACAGCCTTGTTTGCCAGTGTCCTTCAGACCGCCATCCAGTGCATTAAATAATTATATTCATGTTAGCGCACAGGAGGAGAAACTGACGAGGGAAACAAATGAAAGCAAGCAAAAAGGAAAGAGTGAAGAATAGAGACGACTGTGGGGTTGTAGCGCCAATAATGGTTCATTAACATCACACTGAGGGATTTTAATCTAATTTGCCCTTGGCATACCACACAACACACACACACACATACATTTTCACACAATACACCCCAAGGATCACTTGTTGTTTCAATGTGGTTTCTGGCAGCTTATTAGACAGAATTTCCATTTGCAAAGGGAAAGTACTTGGAATATTCTGACCTAAAATCGGAAAAACCAAACTACTGAAAATGGATTTAGAATGTAACGTGCATGAGAACTTGATCATCAGAGCGTGGAACTGCATTAAAAATGCATTTGAGATGTATTCAAATGTACCAAACACATTTTGAGATCCATAATAAATGTATGTCAAACGTATTTTCTCCCCATGCAGTCAGTGTCTCGTGGCCTCACTTGATTTGCCCTGATTTATGAAAGCAAAGGGCACAAAAGCTGATGGACCGACAGTCGCCCTTTATTCAGGCTGATGCATCTTGATGTGACTATGAGACATCTAAGTGAGGCTGCACTCACAGGGAAGAGCTGGCCAAGTCAGTTTTTCTGCAGTGATGGATTACACCTCTGAGCACCTTAATTTAATGAAAATACATAAAGGTGGCTGAAGAGGAATATGAGAATATGAAGGTGGCTTTATATATATATATATATTATATATTCTATTCTATCTATATATATATACATATAGCTGACATATAGCTGACATATAGCTGACATCCATCATGAACACTGCTACTCCCACCATGTAAGAAGAACTACCACAGGTCTTTCATTCCAACAGCTGTCACACTCTTTAACACCAGCGTGACTCCATGTAGCACTGTTTAATTACTTTTTACTGTTTTAATTATATTTACTATTATCTTATGTTATACAGTATGATCTTTTATTTGCTATTTTGTCCTATTTTGAGTATATCTTTGATTTTTTTAATTTCCCTGTAGCGGGATCATTAAAGTCTTATCTTAGTCTGACTGGTTGCTTTAAAAATCACAAAATATTAACAACTTGCTCATCAGATATCTTTCTTCAATTACAGCTTATCATTTCATGTTTATAGGCAGTGCAGAAATAATAAATCAGTGAAAAGTTAACTGCCGTTTGTGAACTATTTCTGTGGCTTTTTCGACACGTGCTTCACAAGAAGATAACACTGTTACATGGTTTTTGGAGAGATGTAATAGCAGCCACTTGGTTTTGATGGACGTTTCGGGTCATACACTTCACTAAGCAGTGGTGAGTTAATGGTATTGTAAGAGCTAAAGAGACACAGAGATACAGTAGCTGTCAGTCACTGGAGGCAGCAGAGGAATGAGGGGATGAGACAGTGCTGCACAGGTGAACAGCCAGGAGCAGAAAGACACCGGTGCTCAGCTTTAGGAGCACAGCAGATAGTGCTGGGGCTTCATGGCTACAGGCTGGCCATGCATGAAGCTCACAGCTGAATCACTGTATTATTCCACCCATCTGAACTCTATCTGATTTATCATTTCCCAGGAGGAACTAGAGACCTGACATTAAAGGGTTATGTGACTGCGGTTCCAACAAGACGTTTCTATGGATGGTGTTATTCATATAGGAAAGGTCAACAGACATGCTCCACTTCATTGTCACACATTTATACAGCTCATTTTCAACACCTGTATCACGGGAAGTGAAAACCAAATGCAAAAACTGATGGAGTGAATTTCTGATTTCCACTCCAATTTGTAATATAACTGCGCTTCAGCCCAATTTGAACTCTGTTCTGTGTGTTGGCATGAGTGAGTAGGACTGCACGGCTGTCGGTGTGGGGCAGAATAATGAAGCGAAATGAAAAGCCAGATGAGGATGTGTGTCAGCCAGACACCTGATACTCCAACTACAAGCTCCTCTCGTACTGAAGTGTCAGTCACTGAGGATCATTTATTAAAAGAGCACCACTCATAAACATGTAATATGACCAAAACATGTTGAGGCAATGCAGAAGTGAAGATCATTAGTTCTCACTTGTCAATCAGGAGGATGTTAAAATTCCTATCATAGCAGAGGATTGATCTTATAAACATTAAACACAGAGTGAGAAGTTCAAGGGTTTGACTGACATAATGCAAACCCAGATTGTGAATTACACTAAAATATAATTGCTGACCTTCCTGAGGTGGTAATGGGATTACTTCGAGTTACATTATTTTATTTTCTAAAATGAAATGTGCATTTTTTTGAAAATGAAATGTACATTTCCAATAATTTACATCAGTACAGCTGTTTTAAAGCTATCATCTTTGAGATTTTATTTGAATATAAAATCTGTTTTTACAATTTACATCCAGCAATTACCTCTCTGTATACACTGTATAGTATTTAACATTACTGGCAGAGTCCACCTTTCCCACCTTTAAATTGCACATCACTGGAAATGATGCATGCCAGTGTTACTGCTGTGTTAATGTCTGTCATGATATATTAATGGTATCAGCCTCACTGTTTACTGTTCTCTCTCCAAACGCCACATCAGACCTGTAATTAGTTCATGCTAATGCAAACCAACCCGTCCTCTGCTATTAGTTCACATTTAAAAGGGAAAATCACATAGACACCCATTAATACATGCAGGTCTGCTTCAAAAACACCTGGGCAAAGTGCATCAGGCAAAGCAGCTAGAAAGCATTGTGGAGCATGGCTGCTTGCATAACTGGGTGACCATATATAACTAACAGGAAACTCTATTGGCTGCATTACACGCTGTCCAACTAAAGGCATCAAAAACAGGAAGGAAGTGGTAAAGTAGTTAAGCCCAAGTGTGACAGTGATGAGAAGTTTTGACTTTTAAGTGCATCTAAAAAATACAAGGAAAAGACAATGCAGCAATGCAGCAGTAACTCATCTCAGTGTGATTGCCCATTAAAGCATTCAACTGACAAAAGGCACGGCAGCTTTTATCGTGAAGCAGTCCCGTTAGATTTTGGGTCATGTCTGGCATTTTTTTGGACAGAGAAAAAGAGGTCTTAAATGTATCTCTGACAAAATAGCTGCTCAGAGAATGTCTGCTGTGGTATTAAGCCACACTTCCTGTTATCACAGTAACCACAGGTGTCGCCAGATCAATCGCAAAGGCAAAGGTCATGAAATTGCCTGCTTTCACTCTCCCAACAGGCTAGGGTGTCTCCTTAGATCGTCTTGCATCAATCCATCATGTTCTGCTCATTCCAGGAGTTATTTTGTGATGAAGTGTCGACATTTACTGTTAGGTGTATCCACTTGGCCTTGACCATTGCACTTCTTCAGTTACCAATTTTCTTATGTTACCTAGAACACCTTTCGACAATCCAGAGGGAGGCGGCATGAAGTTACTGCTTTCAATCAAATACGGGCAACGAAATATAGCTAGCTAGTTGGAGCATGAATTTGATCATGTGTTTGATCTATTTAAAACTGCATCAATTTCAAGTCTAACAGGGACTAGTTTGAAAAAGATTTCTTCTTTAAATATATGCAGCATCAGCGCTAGATGGGAGTTTTTTGGGATGGAGTCGCTGCAGGGAGTATTCACTGAATCTGGCTCTATGTTGTTAGTGTTGAAATAAGTGAGCCGGTCCCAGCTGAACACTAATGAATAGCACCGCGTTGGATTACAGGACTCCTGGGGCTGATTTAGCCCGAATCCCTGCGATGAGGGAATCTTTCATCGGCTGCATTTAAACCAACACAAACTGATTTTTAACAGTAGATGTGATTACTGTTGTTCTAATAAATGAAACCCTGTGTTGCTCCAGGGACACAAAGCCTGTGTGATCAACCCACAGTCAAAGTGTGAGTCAAAGTATGAGTGTACTGTTCTGTGAACTTACCCACTTATGAAGGGTTAAGTCTGAACGAGGCTTCAGCATTAAACATTAAGTATTAAACTATGATTTCAGATGATTCAGTGCCAAGGCAGGGAAATATTTGTTTAATGCAGCAAAAACTACAGTTATGGAGGTTGTGCTTACAAAGCACTTGTACAAAGCATTCATACAACATCCTCTGGCGACCAGTGATAGCTGCACCAGATTTCATGGCAATCCATCCATAAATTGTCAAGACATTTCACTAAAAAAGGCATAAGAAAAGTCTGTGATTCACCAACGTCAACCATGTCCAACCTATCCAATAGTTGATGAGATATTTCTGTCCAGCCATCGTAAGCGGTGGACCACCCAACATGGTCATCCAAAGCCAAATTGAGACATCACAATTCAACCCCTCATGGCAATATGGAAACCCAGTCTAACCTGAGTCACAGTCTTCGTTCCAACATGGCTGAGGGTTGTAAAACTGACAGTATTTAAATGAAGCCCATCAACACGTAGCATTCCTACAGTCTACACTTAATTAAAACAACTTTTGTTAACTGTCTTTCGCCAAGTGAAAGGACTCTGAGACTGCCATAACTGATGAGCACACGACATCCGTGTCACATAAAACATGACACCTGTTGACCTCAGTGTCACGTATACACTCTCATCTACATGCATACATACAGGCACATAACTCCAGGGGCCACACTATAACTTATATAGCACTCAGCTGTGTTGAGTGTCAGCTGGTTAAATTAGTACGCTTGACTTCTCTCTCATTCACTGTCTCACGGTTTCTGCTGCCTTATCTTTAACTCTGTCAGCCTCTTTCTGATCTGCTGCAGATTATATGAGGAAGCATGCACAGAGCTGTAAACAAGATGGCTACACAAAAACAAAGCAGAGAGGATTTATATACAGTAGATGGATAGAGAGGATAGTGAAGATTTTAATGGTCTAGTGTGTCAGATTTAGGGGGCTCTATTCATAGAACATGGCAGAAATGGAATATATTATGCACAACTGTGTTTTCATTATGTTTTTGTAGCCTTTTATAACTACAGATGCTGCAGGTACTCAAACCAAATAGTGGCTCTTGTTGGATCTGGATAAGGAATAAGACTACAACATTCTCTTAATATCATCCAAAAAGTAAAATAATAGAATATGTAATGATATATAGATAATTTGTCTCACACAGCTTTAAAATCACAAATTAGTCCACAGACTCTGGATCTTTTATGGTCCGTCTGTGCCCTGCTACTAATGATGCAGTATGCGAGACGTCTCCCATTCAGCTCCTCTGTCTGGCTTAATGAACGAAACCTTACAGTGAAGTCCAGCACAGACTCAGGTTATGACTTGATGAGATTAGGCTCCATATTAAACTGAGGATATTGTTTCTGAGTGCTACACAAACCCCGCATTGTTCTACAGGGACACAACAGCATTAGAGCCGCAATACAAAACCTTATCAGACAAGCCTATCACTGGGATCTGTGTGCGTGTGTGTGTGTGTGTGTGTGTGTGTGTGTGTGTGTGTGTGCACGCCTGTGTGGGTGTGTGTAATAGTGTGTGGAGTGTCTTGGACTCCAGTTATTCTGGTGGGGATAAAGGGAGTCAGTTTTGAGGTGACCGTGAGAATTTGGGGCCCTGTGTCGGAGGTGGTAATACAGTTGGAACAGCTGGGGGGTTAAAAAGTCCACACATGCACACACACGCACACACACACACACACACACACACACACACACACACACTCACACACACACACTCATACAGTGTCAGGTAACAGCCCCACTATGTGCAGCCAGATGGGGTATCACAGATTCCTTTGCAGCTCCTTTTGGCTCCACAAAATTCTAATAAAACCAAACACTTCTGTTATTTAAAACGCTGCTCAGCTTCAAGCAAAAAAAAAAATGCTGACAATGGAAAAGTGATCGCTGGTCAGATTCTGCTGGGTCTCTACGTGTCAAAAGGTTTGGCAAATTTCAGAATAACACACTGAGATTATGTGTCTTTGTTTAGAGGTAAAGCTGGGGACAGTTACACATACACTAACCACACTACTAGATTAATCTAGTAGAGAAGCTGAAACAAGAGAGTATTTGTCATTTTTCATAAAATATGATTCCACGAGATTGCTGTCAGAACTCAAAATATAAATACTGAATAACCCCTTACCTCTGTGTAACTGAGTATAATTGCAAAACACTTCTAGTTCATCAATTCCGGATTATATTTTGCATGATAACAGATGCTAAGAAGATTAATTTACAAGCTAAAGATTAAGATATTTGTTCAATTAATGGCAAGAGATCTCTCATTTCTCTTTGGACTTGTTTTTTTAACTGTTGCACCTACATTTTATTTATTTAGAGCTGTCCAATTACAGGCTTGGGTTAAAGTCAGAATTTAGGGGGATGGATGAACATGTTTCTTCCACATTTTACCCTGGAGCACAGATATTTTTGATGGACCGTGAGAGGTAGAGACCCTGCAGGGACTGACCTCAAAACTTAGCTTGGGGCTAAAAATTGAATCAGGCAGGCAGGACAAATCAAGAAGCTATGAATAAATGACCTGCATAAACACATGACAAATGTGTCCACGCACACACATGCAGGGATTCAGACATGCACAGATCGATGTCTCTGACAAATGAGGTGAAAACACAAGTATCAAAAAAGATAATTGAAATCATGTGTGAACAGTAAGGCGTGTGATGTGACATGACATTTAGGACCCACCCACACACACACACACACACACACACACACACACACACACACACACACACACACACAGGCAGAAAACACAGTCTGCTACTAATCTGCCTGCCTAGTTAGAGCAGCGAGATGCACCATTTCCATCTGCTCAGCACAAATTGAGAAAATACTGCACGGTGTGTACAGTACCAGTCAAAAGTTCAAACACACCTTCTCATTCATGGATGGCTGCTTTGAAGAATCTAACATATAAAAATATTTTGCTTTGTTAACACTTTTTGCAGTTACCACATAATTCCATGTGTTATTTCACAGTTTTTATGTCTTCAGTGTGAATCTACTGTGTGTGTGTGTGTGTGTGTGTGTGTGTTTGTGTGTGTGTGTGTGTGTGTCTGTGTGTGTGAGTGTATTTAGCAAATTTAATTCTTCCTTGTCCTTTTTGGGTGAAGACTTGGTTTAAGTAGTGGTTATGGTTACAGAAGGATAAGTCTCCAGAAAATGAATGCAATGTCCTCTGAAGTGACGGAAATAGCATTGTGTGTGTGTGTGTGATTAATAATCCTGTAGCAGGGCCACAAACTGCTACAGCAGCTTCTGGTAGAAAAAAAAAAAAAAGACTGAGATTTTCTGGTATCTAAAGCATTGATCACTATTTAACGAGGAGAGCAGAGCCTGAAGTCTGCTGCTGTTTTAATCAGCAGCACAACATAAAAGGACACAAAGAAGAAGAAAGTAAATCATAAAGGCAACTGGCTTCATACAGGATTTGAATAAATTATTTTGCTGTAGGATTTTCTGTCCTAGGTTTGTTGAATATTAAAAGTTTCATTCAGTTTATATATTGATTATACAGATTCATTCATCCTTGTTTTAGTTCAACTTTTACACACACAAGTCTGTGTCTGTGGATGATATACTTTCATTGAAGAATCTAGTTGACATGTTTTCCATCAGCATTCAGCTTGAATCAGCGGAGTTTCCATGACAGCGGCTCACAGCGTCATGACAACGGAAGGGCCCCCGATGGCGCGTGGAACACCCTGACTTCCTGTCAGCTTCCTGCTCTGACTCTCCCTATCGCCATGGATACAAAACCATCCCTTCTTCTCTCTATCTTTCAGTGTGGGGTCGCGGCCCCAATTCCTCACTTGTCTGGCAGACACACACACACACACACACAGGGATAATAACAAAAAGACTGTATTCAGAGACATATGCACTCACAGACGTGCAAATATAACCCTTACAAAAATAAAAGCATGCATGTATATATATATACACTCACATGCCCATTGAAGTACTGTTGTTGTGAGTGTGCGATGTGTGTATAAATATATATGTGTGTGTATATTTGGGAGGGGAGACTACTCTATGCACCCACCCACAGACTTCTTTTGAAATGTGTGTGTGACTAAGGGGGGTGGTTGGCTGGTGGGGGTTGGGGTTAATCAACTTTCAACCAACCAATTGGTCACAGCGGCAGTCCCCCAATGAACTTCCTCACTGGGAAAAGAAAGTTCGTCCTGTGCCGAGATCCCGTTAACTTCCACTCTGCTCGTCTCTGAATTCCACGCTTTACAAAGCAATAGACAAGCCTCCGTTAACTTTCACCAAACCAATTGGTTTTGGTTTTCACTTTACTTCATCGCTGCCTAAAACAACAAACCTGTCTGCGAATCATCAGATGAAAGCCCTGTGACGAAATGCTGACTTTTTCTGCAGGAAACGAAGGCTTTACTTTGAGAAATGAGTTTCAGTTGTGATTCATTTGTTTCTCTCTTTGAACTCTCAGCAATTCTCTGAACAATATATTTGTCAGCACTTCAAGTAAAGTAACTTCTAGTACTAACTTTGCATTTCTCTGTCTAACTTTCATTCAGACTGTTTTTCACAGCGGGTCCTCGACTACAACAAAGCTCAAAGGAAAAAGAGACTTTCATTTGAGAAGCTCAGTAAACTTCAAAGACCTCTCCTGCTTACTGTCTGACTGGCTCATTGCTGGTGTAATGAAACCTTGTTGATTCAGATAAAGTCACCAATTAGAGGTACAACAGGAAAAGCATTATTTCAGATGTCAGTGTGGAACACAAGTTGGAAATCAACATCATGAATCTGAAAACAAAACTGTCCATGTATCCAGACAAAGCTGGATTTAAGAAGAAAAACCTATTAGCTTTGACATGGTCACAGTTTACTCAGGTCACATTTCAAGTCTTTCAAACAGACTTATTGTATCCTTCCGTGACACGTCGTACTACACAATGTGAAGTTGTCTTGTACAGTTTTAAATGAGTCACTACAGGGCAGTGTCATTGGATTCATTCCCTGTGGTCTGGACAAATTGCCAGCACTTAATAGGCTCAGAGGGTTTATTTTCACTGGACAATGCTCAAATGCAGCTATTCTACAAAAAGGTGTTTCAGATAAAGAATTTCACCAATTACCATGTCTCAAAACTTTTTTCTAACCACTTCATCAATAGTTTTTTGAAGTTTATTGCCCCAGTCAGATGTTCAAAATGCAATTGCTGTGCTAATGATAACTTCTGTTGCACATTAGATAGCAAACACATGTGAAATGCAAGTGGAACAGGAGTTCTGCAAGTCAAGTCTGCAGTCAAACTCAGCATTTGGTAAAGCAAAAACATTTTATCCTGTTCATTTTAATCTGTGTGAAATGAGCGTTGAGCTCACTACTGTGAAGAGGTGAAAGAAGTACTCAGCTCGTTGAGTTAAAGTACTCATTATGCAGTCCGGCCCATTTCAGAATGATATATGCTACTGGATTATAATTACTGATGCATTACTGTGTTCATCACTTTAACGTTCCAGCTCATTTAATGACTTTATTGATCCTTAGGGTTAAATTCAGAGCTATCTGGCAGTATATAAAGTTTTTTCTTTATCTAACTTATCTAACACAGATCCCAGTGATAGGCTTGTACATCGATTATACATCGATGCAGTATAAGGTAGCAGAAAATGGAAACACTGAATTAAAGTACAAGTACCTCGAAATTGTAGTTAAGTACTGTACTGTACTTAGGAATGGGCACCTGTGGACAAATATCCATATCTTGTCATGGTGAATTTTCTCTTTAAGCCGAGGATGATATGTAAGTATAAGTACAGCAATGAATCATTCACAATGTGCTCATAATATGTTTTCCAAAGGTTACACAGCTTATTTGTATGCAATCCTCTCCTTGTGATAACTTTGTTTTAAGTCTTGGTGCTGCCAAGACCTGACTCATTGCTGATGTAGGTGTTACACAGAGGAATCAACAGTAACACCATGACAGAAAATACTACACAACAGAGAAGCCTCAAAGCTGTGCTACACTGTGGGAGTCATACTGTGACGCAAGCTCTGCTCCAAGGTGGGAAAACATGAATATTAATGACATTTAAAGAGTGCATGTAATTCTTGGGTCAGACTACAAGATAGGTTTGCCTTTTATAACCGTCACTGGGTCAGATTAGGTGATTATAGAGAAATTCTTGACATGTACTGTCCAGAAGACAAGACAGACTATAGCACATGTTGCTCCCTGACCAATCATCATCAAGACGCATATTGTCACTGTGAAGGAGGAACTAGTGGCAGAACAACAATGTAAACAAGCATGGCAGTGTGTATGGTACTGGCTGCCTCACGTTGGGAAAAGCCTAAAAAGGCAATAGTGACCTTTTCTTCTGTTTCACAGTTCCAAATTACCAATAAAATCATTCCTCATTCGTTATGGCATGTTTCCATGTGTGCAAGGAAGAACATTCTGTGCTCCAGTTCAACGTTAAATGTTGCAGAGTTCGTGTTGAGGAAAAAAAAAATTGCTAGCCTTTTGGTCGAGACTTTGTGAGGCTGCAGCTTTGGTCGTCATCCACTCTGCCACCCTACACAATGCATGACCCATTGATGTTCCTCATCAGACCCGACAACCTACATCTGCCAGATGGGGCTATAATCAGGCTGAAATGTAGTCTGACCCTGGCATAACAGATTAAACCCGTTCTTATCTAGATTAAGTTCACAAGTCTAATTACTTCATCACTTCTCCAACTCTACACAATATCTGGTGACTAATTTTGTTCAAATGATTGTTTGTACATATTAAAACCTACGACTCAGCTGGACAGTCGAAGTTGTTAGCCAGGTTCTTTCCCTCTCCAGTAGCCTCAGTCCTTGGTGCCAGCCTTTTAAAAAAACAACAGTGGCTTTTGTATGTGGGCACCGACAAAGACAGACGGCCATTGTCAGTGGCTGTAACTTCAGACAGGCCTCCTCAACTGGAGAGACCACAGAGAGAGCATTGGCATTTTGTGGTTTCAGTGACTTAGTTTCACTCTTCCTCTCCTTTCACCTTTTGTCCTGTATGATCCTGCCATCCTCCTTTTCTACAACACGCTCCTCTGCTGGATATGCCTTATTACTTCCTTAAGTCCCAAATGTTGAATCTAAATCCTTCCTCTTGTCATAATCCAGAAACTCCCCTCTCCATTTCCCTTTATAATTACTTACAGGACTTGAAAGCTAAACCACGATTCTATACACACAATGCGTAGCAGAGCATTTTGACTAACTCCTTGGACAGGAAGTACCTAAAGGCCAAGATGACTTCTCATTGGCAAGGTGGTCATTATTCTTAAAAATGTTGTACATTTTTGTAACAGACAATCCAACATCCACCTACTTGGCACGGTTATTGGCCAGCTGTGCTCAGGTAGGAAAGAAGAAAGGAGTTGACCTTCTCTCTCAAGCTCTCTTTTTTTATTTTTGTTTCACAAGAACTTCTGACATTTTTCATGGGTACAAAGCATTCTCCCTTTGTATGACGGACATCTTTTTTAAGTGTGGTTTAGAAATATAAACACCTCTGCCTAGATGGTCAGTTAATGCATCTTACTAACTAGTTCTTTTCTAATAGCTTTAACTGCATGTCTACTACTATACTACACTTATACTGGGATGACACCAGGATCATACAACTAATTTTACATATACTGTATACATATATACAGTACTGTACCTTCAACAGTCAATATACAGGACAACTGACAAAATAAGTCAGTAAATTGTTCAAAAAGATGGCTTTTGCCCATCTCTTCTTCAGTTCATCTTATATCTATATATATATATATATATATATATATATATCTAGTTCATATATTCAACCACATTATCTATCAAGTAACCTGAGCCCTGCACTGACAGTGTTTAGTACTCCACTGAAAATCTCTTCAATATATCAAATACTAATTTCCTCTGAAGCCTTGAAAAGTGGCTCTGCAAAGAAAAACTCTTTCTGAGTACAGCAGCTGTTAACATGGACAGAGTTACAGTTACAATGAATTCCAGTGGAGTTCTCAAGCACTTCTCAAACCACTGCTGCAACATTATCTACATCATTCTCTTGTTCATTATGTTAACATAGTTATTCAGCATCATAGGTGAAATACACAACCCTGGTTCCTCATAACTCAGGAGCTCCACCAGTTTTTATTGATTTACAGTAGCAACAGCAGGAGTTGTTTCTCTGAAGGTTTGATGCTTTTACTTTGACACATAACTTTGGGTCACCATTGGAAAGCTGTACACTTTTCAAAGCAACAGGTGGTGAGTATTTGATACTGAAGATTTGGAGTCAAACATTCCTTGAAGGGTTTTTAAGAGTCAAATCAGGCTAAAGTGAGGAAGTGAACGACAGAAGAAGAGAGCGTTCCTTGATGTTCTACTCAAACCAGAAACCTTTTAAGGGGATACACTCCCAAATTTGGATTTAGATTTGTCACTGCTCTGTTGACTCTTCCCTTGTGTAATACAAGAGAGCCTTCCACAATTGGATTCCACTTTTACCTGAGACTTTGTACTTCTACCAATCACTGCCAACAACAGTCCTGAAGAAACTTTTGAGTGACAGATGTGTTTCACTGAGCTGAGTTCCCTGTCCAGGCTTCTCAGCATCAAAGGACTTCAGCTGTCCTCATGGCACAGACCAGCTTTAAAATAACTGTGACCGTACGCTGCCACAGTAAAAGCAGTCTGCAGCTAAGTGGATTAAAGAATAAGAGCACTTATGAATAAAATGCTTTAGATGGAAAGCCCGGACAAAAAAAGCAGCAGACAGAGGGGGGCAGAGGGAAAGAAGACAAAATATAACAGTAGAAAGCAGGCAATCAATTATTCAATGTAACATCTGTGGTTTTTAGCAATACCAAGACTGAGGTGACTATGAGAGTGCAACACTGAGAAAATCAAAATGAGATCCACTCAACAATCGTTCTATTCAATGTCATAATTAAAGATTTCTCTACAAAATCATCATCTCTCAAATTTATATGCCATAAAGAAAAAAAATAAGAAAATCTGATTAGATTTTTTTTTTCCACTAGAAACCAGACAGCTAAGAAGGCTTTGGAAAATCTTTCTAACAAGATTTATTTCCCTCAGTGAAGATTTTTATTTGGCTGGCTTACAGAGCTTGACTCCATCAAGCTGTGTGTATGTGTGTGTGCATGTTTGTAAGTTAGAGCACACATAATCTCATTTTAAGCATGGAGATCAAACTAGAAGGAGGGAGACACAGTTACAACTCACACTGTGTACAGTCACAAAAAAAAAGAGTTGGGAATAGGTTCTTATAATATGAGTCAACACTTTGGCATGGACTATGTTGATTGTGCGAGGGTCACCATGAGGGTCACCATGAGGACATATGACATATGAAGCTGGTGACAACATCCCTATATATATAAATTGACCAGACCAGTCTCTCAAGCATCAGGAGGATTAAATAGATGCCTAAACATTAAGACCCTAATGACTGTCGTATTTAACTTAAGTTAATTTAAAAAATTCAGTTAGGGATGCACCAATGCAATCCATCAGATCAACATCACCCCCCTAAAACCTGACCTTATTAAACGAATGACATAATGGCCACATGAAACTGATCCACGTTTAAGAAGGTCCACTAGTGCTTTCTTGTTGATATTCATGTTTACTAGCTTGTAGTGTTAACTTTTCTCTGTCTCTGCTGGCACATTGCTGAATTTGTTGGTGAATTGCCGTCACCTGTAGTTCAGTGTGAGACATTACTGATCACCCCATGCATGCGTAAGTTTAGCATTGAGTACATACGTTTATAGATTTTTTTTTTTAAATGTATCAATTGAAATGTATTGAACCTCTTCTGAGACATTTTCATCCCTCCTGTAATTTACTGTGCACCTGACTCTCTGTCATCTCTGCTCTCTTTATATTATTGATGGAATTAAACATTCAGTGTGCTCTGTGTGCCAGAATGTGTGTGCCTGTATTTTGTAGGCAATTACTATTACACCATCAGGCATCCTATTATGCCACCGGATGCAACCCCTCTGGTTCAAATGCCCTGAGTGCACTGGGTGGCCAGATGGTATCTCACAAGGAGGACATATGATCACTGAAGTCTTATTAACCAAAACACATCAACTATGACTATGAGTATGGTGGTGTGTTGGCCAGAATTCTTTAGAAGCAATATATAGGGGACCTTTGCTTTAGTTTTTTTAATGATTTGTAGGTACTGACTGTTTGTGTCGACACTCACACTTACATAATGAATGGTGCCCAAACTCCAGTATAGATCCTATTGAGCTGTTGAATGATCAATGGAATATGCAGGCTGTGTTATTCCATCTAACCGATCACCATACACCACCAATCTATTAATCCTGCAGTGCATTTGCCAACACTTTCATTTTAAACACTATGGCTAAATTACAAATATATCTCGATACTGTAGCAATATGATGTACAATTTACTTATAATGCCAGGAGAGTTCTGGTGGTACCACATTATTGCAACAGAAGTTCTAAAATAAATGTGTGAGTGGCTCATCTAATGACAGAAATGAAATGCAGTCTGTTGGGAGTGATTATGAGTTGAAGGAGTCAGATGCAGTTCTTCATGTCTGAAAGCTGAGCAGAACAAAATGAAGTCTAGAGAAAAGAGCTATGAGAGGAGCACAGATACCACCATCAAGCTGGGCTTGAACAGATTAGTTATAAATCTCTAAACCAAGAGGATTGCAGGGTACTAAAACTCAAAGCTATAAGGGTTTCCAACACTCGTATCGCCATATATTCAAAAAATATTACATCAAAATAGGACTATGCTCTTAAATCCTTTAAATCCCTGCTGAACTGCGCATATGGAACCACAGGCGTACGGTGTGATAACCACTGAGAAGTCAGACGTATAGAGGCCACCATGCTGTTGAAAAACCATATGGCACTGTGAAGGACTCCAGCAGAACTGCTCAAACAAACAGGGCCAAAATGAGAGCTCCCACGACATCGCGGTGACTCGTTTGTGTGTGTTTGTATGGGAGAGTGCGAGCGAGAGGCCATGCAAGAAAATGTGTTTGTGTGTGATTTTGAGTGGAGTCCAGGCATATTGTTGGACAGATGGCTCGAGGATGCTCTATTTCCTTTCCCTTAAGCAAACTGTCTTTCTCTCTCTATGTGCCTGAAAAGCATGTTGAGCACAAAAGCATGTTTATTGCATACAGTAGTTCTAAACTTAAGAGTCACAGCAAAGTGAATCCACAAGCGTAAATTCACAAACATCTGCTAAAACTGAGTCGACTGCTGCAACCAGCAGAGCATAACCAAACTTTGGCTGTGAGAAGGCATTTCTCAAATGAGCATCAAATCTACCAGAAAATGATCTCAGCCACTTGTAGCCAATTTGGAATCCAGAGATGACTTGATTCTAAGCATCTCCAGTTAATTAAAGAACAGCTTTCTTCTCTGGTGACAGCAGGTGGAGGAAGGAGTTTAAGTCTACTCATGTTTATGGGAAACGTGATCTTCATTTTATGAAACAAGAGCAGTAGCAATGACACTGCTGTGATTAGAAACAACCAATCAAAAGCAAAGGGAGGTCTGAGGAATGACAGAGCTCACTCACCCCATCTATCACCATTTGTCTATTTCTGTACTAAGTTATATTAAATTAAAAAACGGCTCACCTGAGTTAATCTGGTCACACAAGATTTCATCAAAAAGGAACACGCAGGTTTGTGGTTCAGGACACGAAATCACTTAGAAACCTCTGATCTCGGCTTTCCTGAATTGAATTTCAAAAGATTTATATCGTGCACTTTCCCAGAACGAGCACAATGGAATAAAAACAAAGTGATAACATCAAAAATCAATGGTTAAACATTTGAGCATGCTAATCTTTTCCTTAAAGGTCAAATCAAAATATCAAATCAAATCTTTTCCAAAGACATTTCTTTATTGGTTCCAGAGTTTATTGGGTAACTACCAGGGGTCCTTCAGAGGGTCCAGAGGAAAATTCGGGAACTTTTACAGTTTAATTTTCATCGTAAAAAAAAAAAGGATTTGTCCTTCTGTCTGGACAAAGATTACACAGAACCTGATGATACTAAGTTTACGTCAAACCATTTTTGATTTTAGTGGTCAGTATGTTGAATCAACAACATAAACAGCTGCAAAAATCTGCTTCTGTCTGATGGACAAACTATGTAATAGTTTAACAGTTTTAAATCTAGCACAAAGATATCTTTGGTGCTTCTATACTGCAATTTTATGTTACTCAACGATCAACCCGTCCACTGATTTACCTGTAATAATAAACAAATATTGTCTGATACATCAGCACTGGTGATTTATTGGTCAAGCTCTTCTCTGCTTCTATTATGTCTCATGTTTCATGACAGTGATTAGATATGTCATGTCTATTTGATAAAGGCAGGTGTCTGTATATTTACCAAAAGTTTTTTCATTAATACTGTGACAGAATCGAGAGAACCCTTCAAACTAATTGCTTTCCACAGAGCGTTCAAAATAAACAGTCCAATTTTTTCTCTCAAACATCTGACTTCAAGCTTGATGCCACAAATGCCACTGGTCTAATTTTAGCTAGATATGAAGCAATGATACATGTTTGCATCATGGAAGTGATTGGGAAGTGATAATTAACTGTAAATATCTGCTCTGCTTCCAGGCTGGATTTGATGAAACCTGAAGTTATGATTCTGGTTCTAGAGAAGCAGAGAAATGAGCATACAGGCTGAACGCATAGAAAATGTTTTTTGTTTTTAAGTCCTACTCCCAGATTTCTTTACATACATGGATCTGTGCTTTAATGTCTCAGATCTTGATTGTTTTATCAAACTATTAAAATTTATGAATTCATTCTCTAAACAGAACTAACATGGTGAAAAGAAGCCAATGTGAAGAGTGATCAGGTCATATAGCATAGGAATAATATATAACTAACAAGGTTATAAAAGTCATGACTAAGTAACAATACTTTTGGAAAAATATCACAGTGCTGTTATAAAATATATTAAATGGATTTTGGAAGTGAAGCCAAGTTTCTGAAAGGAAACTGTGTCGATCCTCCATCAAATCAAAGCTGATCAGACGCTGTGGGAGCAGCAGCTTCAAATCCAGTATTCAGGACAGACGACAGAAAACACGGAGCGTCGTCACACTGCACAATTTCATTCACACTTCAACATGTGTTTGGAAGAACGGCTCGACCTGCTCAAAGCATGGCAAGAGAAACAGCCCGCGGACTGCAGATGATTCACTTCAAACTACATTTCATTTAGCGTCAGTGCTCATTGTGGGGACACATTTCCACGCACGTCCTGACAGATTACATCTACATGCAACACTCATGTTTCTTTGCCGCTTTGACTGCAGATTAAAAAACAGTGAAGTGTGCAGGCTGTTAAATATCCACAGAAATACATTTCTATATGTGCTTTCAGTCCAGTCTTTGACAGCGGGCAAAACGTCCCCAGCATCACATGTCAGACACCACAGTCAATTAAATCATGTTTCCCTCCTTTGCAGTTTCTTACCTATTTGGCTGAACAGGAGAAGCTGGCACGTGAAGATATTGGTCCTGTGAACTGCCGTCTCCATGGTCTCGGCGAGAAAATAACCGTAAAGAGGCAGAGTGTGGGTTTATAAGGGACGGACGGCGGGTCTTGTGCGTAAAGATGCGCTACCAGGTCATCCTTCCTCCTCTGCTGCCTCTGTGTGGGGCGGCAGGGCTAAACGCTCGGATCGGTTTGGCTCGGCTCGGCGTGGTTCGGCTGGAGGAGTGCTGGCTCGCCGGCTGGTTGGATGATCACGGACGCGCGCACTCGTAAATCGCAATAGGAGACTGTGTGCGCGCCTCCCACTGCTCTTAACGGAAATCACTCCTGTTATATTCTTATGATGTTACCACAGGGACGTGTGTGCGTCTGCGGCATGCTGCTGCGGTTTACAGGCGTGGGATTCATTTCATATTCATATAGTAGCTTTATAGTATGTGTGGAATTAAAACAACGAGTTTATAGATGTTTCAAAGTGTTTGAAGTACGTTATACTTTATGGTATTTAGAGAATATAACGCAATATTGTAAGAAAATTCATGTATGATGAGGTCAAGGTGTATCCAGTCATCCTGTGACCTCATCAGCTTCTACAGTGACACTTAGAGGATCTTCACTGATTCCATTACGATTCACCTGCCAGCAATTCTAGATGTATTGCAGTGAAAAATGTATTCTTTATATATAGACAGTATAAAAAGATTGACGTTGTATCACAGGTTTCTCAAGAGCCACTGTGAAGCTCAGAGTGTGGGGGCTCTGGCTGCTGCCATCTTGGCATCTAAAAATGGGCAAAGATGGAGTGTCGGTGGACCTGAGGTGGGCTGAATGACACCTGGGTGCTCAAACAAGCCATCTGTAATGGCATTCACCTGTCAATCAAAGTCGCCATGCTCTTAATTATGTGAAACTTTAAGCTTTACTATAATCTGAACAGGTGAGTTGTATATAAATTCACCCTCAGTACAGTTGTCATGAACTGGGAATTTAGCTACAGAGACCAAAACTGTTTTTTGTACCAGGCTGTAAACATGTTTATTTCTGCTGTGAAGTTGGACATTTGGACATGGGGACTTATGGAGACTGACTCGTTCTGTAGAACAGAAGTGGCTGTTTGAGGAACTGCAGTTTTTGGCACTTAGGCTTCACTTCACAGCCACAGAGTTTGGCACTTGGGTTTTACACACAGCATGCATCTTGTCCAGTTTGTGTTTCCCAGTCCCAGTCAACAAATAAAAGTAACGTTGGTTAGCCAAAGATGCACTGTTAGCCTCAATGCAAGAGAGTGATGTAGCAACATCATCATCAGGCTGAGGCTGAGGCTTTTGTGGAGGCTGCACACTCCAGATTATATACCATCGATGCAGAATCTTCCACGTCCGCATCGAAATGTATCCTAGCATCAAGAAACTTCTACACCTCTAGTGTCACTGTAATGTATTAAAGTAGATTTGTCAGTGCATATATAATCATATATGACATTTTTATCCCATATGTCACTGTTAGGTGTTCCACAAACAGTTGCTGTGGCTTCATCTATGAACTTGTAGAATTTATACAGGGAATGATGGGTAGTTTTGTTGATTGTTGTTGATCTAATTCTAATAAAAAGTTCTTGATACGAAATAAGGATTTCAAATAACATATGTGCTGCTAGGTGAGGAAGGTAGTGACATCATAGGAAATGAACAAAATTTCTCTTCATCTTGGTGATTTTCAGGAAAGGTTTCATTTGAGTCCCTCACAAAGCTTTAAGGAGACTCAGGAGGGAAACCTCTCAAGTGTTTTTAGATTTTCTTTAAAGCGTTGAAAAGAAACAAGGATGTGGATCCAACCAGCAGGACTGTCCCACAGCGGAATCAGCGTGTGTGTTTTCGCAATAGTGAGGAGATTTGGCAATCGTTGGACCACAAGATTCCCATGAAGTACACAATGGCATAGTACGTGTGTGTGTGTGTGTGTGTGTGTGTGTGTGTGTGTGTGTGTGCCTTGAGGAAAAAGAGCTAGTGTAGCTCAAGTAACAGGCACACACGGTTTGTGTTTGGGAGAGTGAGTGTGTGTGAGACAGGCTTCAGTCACACAATAACATGCTGCTCTCATTACTCTGTGTGCATTCATTATCATAAATTAAGACAGATAATCCTCTTTGATTCAGACAGGAGCCTTGTCTCACTTGTTGGACCAACATTTTTTCGGATGCTTGTTACATTATCCTCTCTGCCTCTGTGTTTCCGGTATATAAGCCTATGTGAGTGTGTGGTTGTTGGAGAAAGGGAGTGTTGGTTGGGGAATAACAACATGTTGACTGTAGCATCTGTGTGATTACTGACAAAAATAGAGAATAGAGAGAAATGAATGCGGCTTGAAAAAAATGCCCTCTTGTTGAGACTTATATAACAAACACACACAGAGACAAACTTTTATACACACACACACACACACACACACACAGATCTTTTGGAGCTGGAGCTGAATTAAACAATGTCAGTGCAAAAAGAATGACACTTCTCCACAAAACACACATGTTCGCCTGACACACACACAAGCAGAGTTCCTGTCTGCTCTGATAGGTGTAAAGACACAAGCTGTGTGGTGAATGATCACAGCATGCTGTTGCCTCCTGCAAAATATCCTGAGCTCTTTCAGATCCTGTTGCTGCAGAAAGCTGATTTGGTTTTCACAGCGCACACAGGCAGCTATGGATTATAGATTATGTGTTTGCTCTGCCTTTCCTCGCTCTGACTGCGAGTTTGGACTGGGAGGGGGGCAAGGTCAACAACTCCCCAGGAGTTCATTTAGGCCATCCACTGTCAACTGCTTGGCCCTGCTCTGGAAAAAGATTCACCATAGCTCCTGTACATTATAGCTGGATGTAGACTGGTTGCTCAGAGGATGGCATTGCAATTTCTTTATTGTCTCTAAAGCAGGTGTTGGAGTTTGACAAAGGGACATTATACTGTAAGTTCAAAATGAAAGCAGTTGTAGGCTTAAAGATGTTGCTATATTTCGAAAAACTAAAATGATATGCAAGAATATGAGCAAAACAATATAGATCACCCCCTAATGGCACTCTGGTTACCACAAGATATAGACCAATCAAGTTTCTCAAATGAAACGTCCTCTGGTGAAGTATTTGCGGTCAAAAAAATAATTTCTTCCTCTAAAGGTTCAGTTAAAGGAGTCATCAGGAGACATAACAAAAAGTGACAAATATAATTAATTGCTACATCCACCTCACATTTGATATATCATGTATGTGGTGTATGTGCCTTAACTCCTGTTGCCATGACAGCGGATGCTGTTTCTCAGTTGACAGTGATATTGACTTCCAGCAGTGGCAACTGGAGGTCAGTATTCTGGACACCACAGGGCTGACAAATACTGGTCGATGTGTGTGTGTGTGTGTGTGTGTGTGTGTGTGTGTGTGTGTGTGTGTGACAGAGAGAGATGCCATCGGTGGTTGATGCCTCCTATGGAGCAACATAGCTGTGTGTGTGTTTGTGTGTGTGTGTGCGTGTGTATAGCTTGTTGGTCTTGCACGTGCATAGAGTAGTTAATTAATGTCTATGTGCATTTGTGTGTGTGCAAATGTGAAAGTGTTGAAAGCACTGGCCTGTGCATGTTAAAGTGGGGGTGTCTATCATTTGACATATGTTTAAATATCATCATGCATGGAGAGACGTGTCACTGCTGGGTAACACTGACAACATTCAAGAATGCACATGCAACAGTTAGCTGAGTAAACGTTCAACAGAAAGTTAACCAGCAGTATTTTTAAAGCCCCCTGAAGTGGCAGGATTTGATCTTTTTTAATTTGCCATACATGACAGTGAGATGAATATCTTTCGGTTTTGAATTGTTCATCAGACAAAACAGGGCATTTAAAGATTTCATCATTTTCTGACATTTTACAGCCAAAACAATCAATTGATAAACCAAGAAAATTCTTGTGGCAGTCAAGATGTTTAACACCTCATATCTAAAGCTCCAAACAGAACAGGCCTTCCAGACATGTCGATGTTGTTCTTGTGGAGTTTGGAAGAGGCTTGATTCTACACTTTACAGATTTAGAAATCAATTCCTGTCAAAAGACAACAGAGAGAATGAAATCATGATTTAGATAGCACTTCTTGTACATTCATAGTTCCACTGAGCTCGATGTAGGATAAAATCCCAGAAAACGAGACGTCCATTCCTTTTACTGTATACGGCAGCTCCACGTACTGAGTCCCTCTAACAGCACAGACAGGAAGCAAAGTATAGTCAAATGTTAAGTCATGTAAAAACAAGCAGGTCAGTGAAGCTGCTCAGTGCTCTCACTCACTTTTTAGCCATCTGCTCTATGTTGTAACCTGGACTGGGGTCATTGGAAATCTGAGTGGAGAGACAAAGTGTTCACACACATCGATCATATATACAGCAAAAGGAAAATAGCTGCTCTAATAAGGACACACACCTTTAAGTATAAGTATCAGTGATATTACTGCAGGGAGGTACATGCACAGAGCCCAAAGGATATAAACAGACAATACCCACCTCAGCCCCAGCCTGTTCACTCTGCTCTAGCAAACATCTAACAAGTCAATTCTACTACAACACAAAGTGACAGGATCATCAGTTTACCCAAAACATTTATGGGTTGCAAAATTCTCAAAAAATGGAAAATCTATCTAATACATCTTTCACTGAAAAACAAAATCAGACTCTTTGTTAACAAAACACTTAATTTTCAGAGTGTTGAAGCGTGAGTTCATGTTAGATCATTTACTACCACTCACACAAACACAGCAAGTGTTCTGGAGATGCACTGAACGACTGTTAACAGTCTGTGCTTTTGTAGTAAATAATATTAGAACTGTAAAAACTCAGGTTTGTGAACAACTGACTGATGATCTGCTGATTATTTGATTTGATGATTATTTCTTAAATTAAGATTAAAACATTTCTTTCAGACTGGAAAAGCTTCTAAAACAGCGTCTCCACTATCATAGGACGGCCACACTCTGCAAAGATCAGATGAACCTTTAAGGTAGCATTCAGCAAACTCAATGTGATCTCATGGTGATGGTGACAATGCGGCAGAATAACGGAATATAACATTTATTGCAGCTCTAATGCTTTTTAGTCTGGTGATTATGACATCAGGAATGACAATGTTTGTGTTTAGGTGGAAACTCATTTCTCTCTTTTACAGAACAGAAAAATAAGCAACCTGTTCTTTTAAATCCCACAAATCTCACGTGCACTTTACAACTGCAGGAACAGCGCACGATACAGCAGTGCAACAAAACACTCCTCTGTGGTATATTTGTCCTTGTATGACTGAAAAACTCATGGTGGTATTGTCACTGTAGTGCAAGAGGAGCCCCAGATCTACAGTATAAGCACTTCTTACATCGGTATTTAATTAACAGGCAGGTTGATCTATCCTTTAGAGAGAATCTGCACTAATTGATGATCAATAAACTCTAATTTTACTGAATCCAAGAAAAAAAACAGAAACCAGTGAGCCAAGACTCAGACATGTAGTGGATAGTAATGTCATGGTGTCATTTCTCATCAGCATCAAGCGGCTTCAGAAAACAGCAGGAGCTACCTGCCGCATCTTTGTGTGTTTCTGTGTAAGTGTGTGTTTTGGCCTTTTTACAGCCTGTGTGTGTCTGACTGTGATCTGACATTTACCTTCCTGGCATACTAAAGGTTCCACCACAGATCTTAAAGTTATATGACTCATATCATGTGAGGAATGATGACTACCACCTATTAAGACAATCTGTATCCATATATGGACAGCTATTGGTATTTATTGGATTTACATGTCTTTCTATTATCAGTTTAAAGCAGTCGGTCACATCAGAGCAATTTTCCCTTTTATTTCAATTCTCTAAAGATGCCACATTGCACCAATTTGCACATGTGGATAAGACAAAAGTGTGTTAGCACATGCTGATAAATGTTGTGCATACTCATTCACATTATCACAATAATCTAATTAACCTTAATGACCTTATTCAGAGGGAGCTGTTTGTATCACAGTTTCAATGAGTCAGCAGAAAGTAAGACAGAAGAGAGAGAGAGTGAGTGAGAGGGTGGAGAGAGGGAGAGATGGACATGTAGGTGGATCAACAAGTGTTTTCACAAAGGCGGACTATATGTCAAATCTCTTGTAGGTTTCTACAAGTAGGTTCTTAATAAATGAGGGGAAAAAACAATTGACTGCTATATTATTGACTAAAAAGTTGGGAAGTCTAAGTCAGCTGTTAACAATATAATCCACAGATATGGTAGTTTGACCAGATCACATATGAATTACCAGTGGGGAGGTATTTTGGCAGTGACCAAAAACAAAAACAAAAAAGAAATGCAGTTAAAGTGAGGTCAAAAACAGCTGAGAATGCTGCTTAAAATGATTCATTCCTAATAAAAGATAAGGCAATCAATCAGACGGATTGGTTTGGCTTCAACTGAACTAGTTTGGCCTTGAGTCCACAGTAAATGTCAGCCTCCTCTGTGCATTCAGTCTGTGCCTGACAACCACTTGGATCTACTGTATATGCCTCTTTTTAACAAAGTGTCCTGTGTCAAGCACTGTCATCCCTCCTTTGACGTCCTGGCTGAGCTGACACTGACTGACAGCTGACAGCAGGCTCGTGACCACTGCAGCTCCTCTTTTGTCCATGAAGGGAGTGATACTGGGTTGCCAGGTTGTTTTGTGGATGGGTGAATTTAATGAAGAATCCACTCTATAAAGAGGACAATTGATAAATTAATGTTGCTTTTATTACTTCTGAGACAAAACAGGTATGAAGTTCAGCTGTGGCTCCAGGCTGTGATAGCTACTTCTCTGTTATGAGACAGGTACTCATACTGGAGATGCTCTTTTCAAAATTCAAAGTAATTTTGTTACAGACAGATCTGTCTATCCAGATATTAGTCATGATAATGATGATGTGAATGGATCACATATCACCCTCTTCATGTTTCTAGTCCTCTCCGCAAATGTTCCAGAGCCACGTCACATGGCTGCTGTGCTGCAGAGGGAGAACGAGGAAATGCTTTAGTGCTTTTAATAGCCTCCAAATGGCACTGTGGAACAGCTCGCTCACTAGTTTAGTTAGAACAACCCAGAAAACAAGAGTTTCAAACAGAATGGGGAAAATAAGTTCAACAGCTATCAGGGTGTAATGAAAGCCTCTCACACACAGCATCTAAAAGCAGAAACCTGTGAGAGCTTTGTGATGGGAGAGCCTGAAATACAGAACAGAGTGAGCCAGGATGCAAGCTTCAAACACCACCTATACCACCTGTGCTGAATATGTACAAACTTATATTCAATGATCAAACAACACAACTGAATATTAAGTGACAAGTACAACTCTCCCTCCCCTTTAAACATGTTATACCTTCTGAACAGGTTATATGCTAATACATCTGAAAATCATGTACCTCAGCTGGAGCTCTGCAAAGAACAGCTCTTTCAGTGATCAGAGGTCACTGTGAATGATGTGCAATTATTAACATAACATCCTGCGCATGATATCAAGTCTCAAGAGAAGTGTATTGTCAGGCCATCTACATAGAAGTACACAGTAGGGATGAAACTCCTTTTCTGTCTGGGGCCAGCGGTGCCACATTTTAACATTTAAGCAGTGTCAACATATGGTGCAGGGACAAAAACAGTGCAAAACATGTTGTGGGTGTGTGCATTTGAAATGTCTGTGAGGATGAATGTGTGCATGTGCACTGAAATTATGTTTTTTTTATTTAGTCTGCATCTTTATTACTCGCTGTCAGAGATCACCTGCTAATCAAACAGTGCAGATGATGCTGTGGAACATTTTCACTTAAACTCTCTGTTCGCGAAATATACTTATACTATACAAAATGTGTCACATATGACATGGCAGGAAGCACTCATTCTTCGTTAGAAAAAAACTACTTTACTTTACACCTGAGTGTGTTTGCTTGTGATTCATGTCATGTGAACCAGGCTTTCTTTTTTGGATATTTTTAATTTCTAAAACAACATTATAGCAGTTTGTCTGACAGTGGTATAAGGTCCTGGTCGATACGAGTATGACATATCTGGACTGTGGGTGTTCTTTTAGGTCGAATTTTCTATCTAAAGCATGAAATGAATGAAAAAATGTAATCTACTAATTATTCTTACTGTGGTAGTTGAATGCAAACACAACAGCTACTGACAATTTTAGCCACTTGTTAGAACTTTTTGGAAAATCTTTTTGTCTGGTCTTTGATCCAATCTCATCGTAGCAGTCCTCCTTCACAGGACTTGTGCATATTTGCCCTGTCATGCATAAGGACACATTTTAAAAAAAAAAGTATTCATGGACAGGAACTTTGGTCTTAAATCTCCATACTGGAACAGACTAAAATAAAAACACTCACTAACGGAGGAGGAAACAAACTTGAAGCGAGGTCAGTAAATGGTGTGTGGTATGAATAGTGAATGAAGTTCTGTCTCCGAAGCGGCTACAGAGACACACTTAAGTCACACACACGCACACAGGGTGACAAACACTTACTTCCCTAGGAAGAGGGCGAGCACCTCAGCCCTGCATCAGAGTACTTGTTTTTTCATTCCCCCTCAGTGCGCACAAGCACACCAACTGAGACGGATTGCTGCTGGGCGCCATGGCAACCGATGGGGCTATTCTCCGCCACTGTGGCTGAGGGAGGGAGAAGGAGAGAGAGGGAGAGAGTTCATCAACAACACACATTTTTATTCTGCCTTTACTCACTGCCAAGCTACACACACACACACACACACACACACACACAAACTTTATTCTACATTCACATAGCTCAGTGACAAGCCCTTGTTGTGCTGTGGAGGAAAAGATGCTTTGAGGGGAGAAAAAGTTTTTCCTTCTTGATGTGAGTATGGAGTATGGATGCACATATAAACAGACACAAACTGAACTTTTAGCCTTTAGTTAATGCTACTGCAAATACTTGGCTAAAGATAAGTGGAAATGATTTTCAAATTAGAAGCAATTAGACTTTTCGAAATACTGTATACCACGTATTACTCAATCAATATAACAGTTACACTTTAACCTACCTTTTTACCTTTGTTTTCTTTCGTTTTGAAGAAGCCTCACATAAGCGGAGCAGCACATACATGACATTTTTGTTATATTAAGCAAGTTAATCAATGAAAATTGTCTTTGGTTACTTTGCTAACAGGAAACAGGTGTTTCCAATGATATTAATTAAGGTCCCGTTCCATTTAGTGCAGCAGAGACTTTCCAGTGAGGAAACATGCAGCACAGCAGCACCCTGACTCTGTGTGAGCTGAATGGAACTGAACCATAATTAGTAACATTGGTAACACCTGTTCACCTGCTATTTCATGTCAAAATGGCTGCCATGAAGAAGGTCTACTGACTCCTTGTTGTTTCAGCTTTTTGGCACTGCCCCTTTGTCCAAAGTCTGTGGACTGATATCTGTAACTTTATTGCTAAAAATGTTGATAATGATTTTAAGTTGTTTTGGAGGGATGTACTGTTTGGGCTCTTTGACTTGAACAAAAATAGAGTAAGATTAAACAAAACATTTATTATCAATCTCATCATACTGATGGCAAAATTTCATATTCATAAGTAAATTTACTCGAAGAAAACCATCTTTTGTTGCCTTTCACGCTGAGCTCAGACAGTACATCGCTTCCATTAGGTTTTCTAATAACACAAAAGCTATTAAAACTCTTAATATATGTGAACATTTAAATATATTTATGTAAACTCTTTCTCCCACTTGGCGTAGAATATACATGAATGTTTTTGTAATGTTTTGTATATGTAAATGTAAATGTAAATGTAAATGTACTTTATTTATACAGCCCTTTACAACAGTCCTTTCGGTGTACCAAAGTGCTTTACAGTAGACAATAAATAACGAGAACAATAGGTAAAAAACAAACAAAATAAAAACAATAAAATGCAACAAAATCGAATAAGAAATGATAAAAGTGTCATCATATATGATGAGTGTATATGATCTGTGTTCCTTTGTTTATGTAACAAAGTTTAATAAAAAAAAAAAATACTTATTGTTTCAGCTGTACTCTACAAAATGTGCTACTAATGATAAAAGCAAAACATTTATGGTGATAAGTCGCACATACTATGTTTTGTCAAACTGTGACACTTAATTTAGGAAGTTATTGTAAAACACAGGTTGTGTGTGTTGGAGTCTTGAAATGTAATTAATGCCACAAATGTAATTAATGTTTTTAAATGACGCCATACTCCTATGGCTGTTAATAATAAAGTTAGTGAGTTACCTGAGTTTTGTTTTTTAACAAACTGCGCCATCACCTGGTACTGAGCGTCAACCGCGCCTTTGCGTCATCACGCAGCGACAAGGAAGTGCGGCGTCCTTCACTTCACCACAGCCTGCGCACGTTATGGAGGACCTGTGTTTGTAGTTTATTAACAGTATTACCTTTTGTTTTTTAAGGTTTGATGGAGTGACAGGAGCGAGCAGCAGCGGTGTTTGGGACTGATAAATGGTTTTGTGAGTTTTTAAGCGTTGAATCCGGTGAGTGGCAGCTGAGTGTGAACATGTCAGCTTCCCTTCTGTGGATTTGTAGTTTAATATCAAAGTGAACACGGTGCATGACAGCGGTGTTAAGAGGTTAAATGAAGATGTTATGATGTAAACATGTAATATAGCAAGTAGTGTAAACCTGCAGTAATGTATGGATTATAGTGATACATTACAAAGCAGAGGTTAATGTGATGTTTTGTGCGCCCAATCAACCCCTGACACATCCTAGGCTACTTCCATCCATGTTAACTTGGACTTAACATATTTACTTTTTAAATCTCCTCCAGGTCAAGCAGTGATGACAGCTCCAAACTCTGCAGAGAGGAAGGCCTGCTGGGACGCCAGGGACAGACTATGGAAATGTCTGGATGACAATCAGGACAAAGCTGCATCCTGCCAGAAGTTCCAGAGCGAGTTTGAGGCAAATTGCCCGGCTCAGTGGGTAAACTGTCCCGTCTTTTTATCCCTATGATCAGCCATGTGTAGACCGTGATGGCGATAAAGCATGAACTGTGTGTAAAGAAGAATAGTCATCATTCAAACAAGCACGCTTTCATCTTTTCCCGTTTGCAGGTGAAATATTTCACCAAGAGGAGAGACTTCCTGAAATTCAAAAAGAAGATGGAGAAGGATAGCTTCACGCCTGCTGAAGGCCCACGCCAGCCTTCCTAACCAGCAGACAGCAGACCATCAGAATCTGCAGACTGACTTTTAGCCTTATTCAGACCAGGGCCAGAGGTGCAGGACTCGGAGCGGATTTTAAAAACTTTACTGTGGACGGAGTACCCATTTATTTATTTGTACCAGTGTAAGCTGCATCAAGAAACCATGAGCGACCTGAATTGTTTGAGTTGCTCTCATCAGAAATGCGTGACACCAGCTCATGTTAACCCGCTCAGCTGCTCTGAGATGTTGCTCAACAAAAGAAATGGAAACTACGACAGGGGAAATTTCAGTGAATCCAGTTTTCCCGGCCAGTTGGATTTCCCCGTGGAGAACCTTTTCTATTGTTCCTTGTGAACATTTAAATGATGTTGAAATACTCCTGCAGCTCTGACACATATCCACATGTACAGTCCTCCACACACACACCAACACGGCTTTGTGAATTTTCTGATTGTGTTGAATGAAAGTTTCCAGAACACAGAGAAGTGTACTGCCTCTGCTTTGTGTGTTTTTGTGCATTCAAACCAATCATGAGTCCTGATCGATTAAATCCTCCTAGTGTGATTTACAGACTAATGCTGATTATTAATGGTTGCTGATACTTAACTTTTATTTCATGAGGCAAAATCTAAGTGTGACTGATTTGTGGTGGTGTATTTAAATAAATAAAACATACAATCAGTGCTTTTAGTTGTTTTATTGTTGTTGTTGTTGTTTGTAATGTTGTATCATCCTAACTCTAGTTTTCGTTTGAGTTGGATATGAATTAAAATATCAAGATATCATTTAGGAATATTACAGCTCATTTGGCAACAGACAAAGGCACATTATATTACAAATCTGTATATGTACAAAGGAGTGTGGCCCCTGGGTCAAAAGTCACTGCTGTAACACCATCAAGATGTATGAAACATTCAGTAGAACTGAATAAATTACACAAGAAATGCACAGGCTTTTGATTCTGCCTACGCTAGGACCTAAACCTCTCATGCAATAATATATAAAAAAAAAAAAGCCACAAATTACATTTAAAAATTGTGTAAAAATATAAAGCATATCTTTAATATTTTTGCACAGTACAGTGAAAGTTATGTGCAAACCTTTTCACCACCAGACAACAGTTAATGTGATTTGAGAGTTGATTGAACAAACTCCTGTACGGTACAACCCTCGCTCTGTCCGTCTTCCTTCAAAGCTTTGGACGCTGCATTCAACACTCAAACACTCCACAGAACTTGGAGGGACTTTGAAACCTCCCAAAACTTTCTGCGTTCACATGCCAGGAGAGAAACCTCACCTCCAACATGACATTTGTGTTACTTAACTTGTAACACATTCATTTTTTTCCTCTCTTTTTTTTGTCATAATTCTTGTTTCATTGATTTTTGAAAAAAGCTTAAGTGTTTTCTACTAACAGAATCACATTTTCATGGTTAAAGCTCTTTATATTGGCATAGCTCAAGAACTCAGCTGGTACAATTTTCTCAGATTTTATGACACTGAGAAATAGGATTAGGAAGAACACAGTTAGGAGCCTTATTTGTGGAGTCCAAAGCACCCACATGAATACACAGAATAATAGTAAGACTGTGTCTAACCCCTCTGGTCTACAAAACCCCAAAATGCAAGACACTTTAAGTAAAAGCTCAGAAATGGAGTCAGCATAAAATACATGATGGTACGACTTTCTTTACCTTAAATACAGTACAGTTTACATTCTTAATATTGTGTTGGTATCAGGTACAGAAACATGGCTGAGAAAAAGGTCGTAGTGAACCGAGTTCCTGCACTGCTCTGATACCACATGAAGCAACACTGTCAGAGTTACAGGTTGGATTCCACGAGAGACAGTCATGCTAAAAGAGTAATATGACAGACAGTGATGTGGTGAAGGCACTAGTGGTACTGTAAGGCGCTTTGTTGTTCACAGTATGATGAAAATTAGCTTCAGAAACTTTGGTAAAGACATCAGGCAGATATTAAGAGGCCTAGATTTGTAAAGCAATGTATATAGCAGCTAAGAATGTCTATGGATTGTGTGCACACTTTCAATGTGTTGCTAAATGTACACAAGCTGTAATATCTTTAGAAGCAGATCATATAGACACTGGGTTCATCTGAAAGTTGTATACAGTACATTATCAGCCACAGCAGAAGCCTCTTTTCGTGAACTCTTGCTTTAATACAACAGTCAGCTCGTTCTTTTCTCAGTAACTTGTCACCAGCCCACCATGTTGCAGTGTGATCTGGTTATACAGCAACACATCTAAGTGCAGCAGAAGTTCAGCAAGTGTGCAGTAAAGAGAGGCTTTTCTCCAGTGTCCATACAGCTTATTATTATTTCTAACTAAACGTGAAAAAATCCACAGACCGAGGCGTGATGTGACTCTGAAAAGACTTCCCAGGTAGCTTCTAAAAAGTGTCTATTTTAAAAAAAATCATGAAACAAAATCTCAGTTCTCGATCACCACAAATATGTTGTAGTGTTTTCGTAATATCTTCAGTGATTTGATCTCCATCAAACTTTGTTAACGGAGGTAAAAAAAAAAAAAAAAGAAGAAGAAGTAGAAGAAAAGTGTTTCTGCTGGCGGTCAGAGCTCCACACAGTGGCCACTTTGACAAAGGCATTATGCATTCCCTCTTCTGGCCAACAAAAATATAGAATCCTAAGTATTAAATCTAAGCAACAGGTAATGGTTTTTCACTCTCCTCTTCTTCTCCTCCTTCCCTCCATCCTTCTTCCTCCCTCAGATCCAGTTTAATCAGTCTATCAAGGAGGTTAATGACCGTCCTCTTCACATATCATTTTCTCTTTCTGTCTTTTACTGATTCATCCCATCTTCCTCCCGTTGACCCCACCCCAGCAGTGGTTATAAGCTCCCGGTGACGTTCCTGGCCACTGCCCAGGCTGGGAACTCAGTCAAGTTGAAGAGGGGAACTCCCCACGTAGTGATGGCCAACATAACCACCGCCACGCCGATCAGGTTCACCCCAAAACCAGCTTTCACCTGGAGAAGGGGAGGGGGAAAAGAAAACAAAAACAATATTTGTTAAAAAAATATTCAGAATTTGGTGTTTTGGTTCTTTAAGAGTTAAGAAAAAATCTTCATCCCTCTGATTACGTAAAACAACTTTGACACATTGTACTCTTGAGCCTTTTGATGCTGCAGGTGCAGAAAGAGCATGTGACTGTGTGACTGTGTGACTGTGTGTGTGTGTGTGTGTGTGTGTGTGTGTGTGTGTGTGTGTGCGTGTGTGTCGTACCATGTCACTGATCTGCACGTGTCCGTAACTGAAGACGATGGCGTTGGGGGGGTTCCCCACTGGAAGCATGACCCCAAATGACACGCACATGGTGGAAGGGATCAAAGTGTGCAGGGGGTTGATCTGCAGAGTCTCTGACTGGAAGTGGGTGAAGAAGAACAAATGAGGTAAAGAAAAAAAGGAAAAGAAAGGAGAGACAGTGAGAGGGATAGTAAATAATGTGGAAGGGGTAGCAGAGAGAGAATCGGGAGACAATAGTTTGAGATAGAATGTTCCCTCCTAACACATTCATTGTGTCACTTATTCACTGACGTTGCAGCATCATGTCACAAATGTACTACACTCGTCATCACATAAAGTAGCTTCATTAAATGTTCATCTAACACACAAGCCAGATTTTTTGTCAGTGCAGTTTTTTCTTTGTGTAAGTGTGTAGAGGAGCGTGTGTCGTACCAGTGCTGACAGGATGGGCAGGAAGACGGTGAGAGTTGCTGGGTTGGAGGCGAACTCTGTGACCGCTGACACCAGCAGGCAGGCTAACAGGGTGACGGCCCAGGGAGGAAGACCACTCATGGGCTCCAGCTGTCTGCCGATCCACACTGACAGACCTGACACCTACACACACACACACTCATACACTTAAGGACAAACCACGTGAGCATCCTGAAAGAGCCTTTCGCCCTCCAGCTGCAAACACGTCTACCTGAACCTCTGCTGCTTTGACCTCAAGTCATGTAAATCAAGGTTGTGTAAACAGATGGAAGCAAATCCATCCACCATCAAATAAAAAATCAGCTGTATTCACAGATATACTGCTATTTCCACATATGAAGAAGATAAAAATGGTTCTTAACCCTCAACAAGATGTTGCAGTACTGCACAGCACACCTAAACACATGCATACCTTGCAACCAGCAGCCAGGGCATAGCCTCCTCCCACCAGGATGACGATCTCCCATGGCATCAGTCTCTGAAAGTCCTTCCAGGTGATCATGGGAGCCAGTGGGTCATCGTCACCTGATGGTTTAACACCACAGAAAACATGTACACACATGTAATGCTAATGGATTAATTGGTGGTTTTGTAAAATAAGCATCATGCCTCTAAATCAAATAAGCAACTATGTCTAACAGAATGCTTTTACCTAGAGTTCTGCATTTCAGCTGATTGGCTGTGAACATCTAGGTTATGCTAGCAATGAATACATTTTGGTTAGAATGTCTCTCAAATTATTACAAATTGATTAGAATGAAGGACTTTCTGAGGCAGTAAATTCATGTAAAATATTCTTGTAATTTTTTGTTCACGTCTCCGAGTCTTAAACATCATGCAGCTGTCTGCATGCCTGAACTACATCTGTGTTTCTTATGGTGCTAGTGGACTGACTGACAGCACTGACTGAGTGTCAGCACCAGTGTGTCAGGTTGAACTGTTTTTCTGTTAAAGCAGAGGTCTGTCTGACCTGGTGAACCTGCAGCATACACAGTAAATCAACCTGCACAGGCTGGATAACACAGACAGGACAGCTGTTTGCTGCAGGTCAAGGAAGGTGTGTGTTACTGTCTAATACTGTTATACATTTTGGGATCATAATAGCGCCAGATGAATGAAGATAACAACTGCAGTGTGATGTTTATGCCGTCACAGTAGATATAGAAATGATAACTGAGGTCTGTGGAACCCACTGACCCCCTTGACACTGTGTCCCCAGCAGTGTTGTGGGTAATGCGTTACTTTGTTTAGAGTACTCTAATTACTTTTTTTGTGGTACGTAACGTGTTAGTTTCGGCATTAAGTAATCAGTAACTTCGTTATTTTTTTCTAAAATTAATCCGTTGCTTTAAGAATTTAGGAATTTTTCTTTCCTAGATATAGAAATAAAAATTCCAACTGCAGCCTGCTTTTTGTCAGACAGTACTGTGCCACCTGCGGATGTGTCAGCAGAGGTGCAGCGCTGTGATGATGCGTCTGTGCCCTGGGAGTCTCGTTCTTACTCCTCAGAGAAATAGACATTTCGAAAATCTTCTTCTGCTACGTGCTACGTGAAGAGTAAATGTAAGTGGACAGTGGTAAAGTGAATTTAAGCCTGTGACACTTGAATAGTATTTTCATAGTTCGTATTAGGCTATTTGTAATTTGCCTGTGTGCCAGTGAGTCAGGAGTTACCTATATGATCAGTCAGAATATTCTGACTGATCAAAAAATAATTAATTAATAAAACACTATGTGGCATATTGCTGACTGTCTTTCCTGTTAGTCTGGTTGGATGACTGACGTTATTCATTGTCAGGACGTCTCGGTGCATTTAAAGGAGGCTGTGTGTCTGTGTCTGTTAAGTTGCAGCATGTCATGGCTTTTAATTTTTGGTAACACATGAGTACTCTAACGCGTTACTTTTATTCATAGGTAACGCTGTAACCTAACTAACTACTTTCCAAAGTAACTATACCCAACACTGGTCCCCAGGGAGATAAACTGAACATAGCACAACTATATCAAAAACTTTCTGTTGGACAGGGGTATGGTCCTGACCTGTGTTTGCATATCTGGAGGAGGAGGAGGGGGAGAAGGGTCGCCTGGCAGGGATGAGGAAGAGCAGGAAGCCCAGAAGGACAGACACTGTTGCATCGGTCCTGTAGCCTTTCCTTAGAAAGGAAACATCCACATAAAAGATATAACACAGGTATAAAAGATGCAGAAGACGAGAGAAAACCAGAAGTTCAACATGAAGTGTATGCCTACAGTGTCATGTGCGTCTTTGCCTGTGTGACAGTATGTCTTTATGTAGTTCTTACTGCACTGCCTCCCTAAAGCCACAGACACCTGTCTGATCTCTAACGCTTGTTCATGATAAAAACACCAATTGCGGTGGTGATGTCACAACATTTTGGGTACTCACTTTTCAAAAAGGGACGTCCAGCCGGGCACGAAACCTGGCTCTCTGGTGAACCACAGCAGAGTCATCAGGATGAAGAAAACGCCGGTCACCACCTCGGGGTAGCTGCGACACACACACACACACACCAAAACCACAAACGCATGTGAGCAACAATTACATGAGTGATGAAATGATCGTGCCACAATGTCATGTCTAGGTATGTGAGTAAGATAACTAGTTGCTACCAAAAGTAGTGATGTTTCACATCACTTTAAAAGTCTTTAAATCCTCCTCTCAGACAAATTTGGGCTTTTATTAGTTTTCACCATGACCCTGATGTAAAAAAAAATCCAATCTTTTCCTGTGAGTTTCTGTAACTTCAGTAGATGACCACTTCCAAATGGTCTTCCTTCAGTTTGAGTTTTCAGTTTTATTGGTCATTAGAAGGTTATCAATCAATGGTACTATGAAATGAAAAACTCAGCTCAGCATTAAGAGTCCTAGTTGCGTAGCAGCATAAAAGCATTGATTAAGGATTGTGTGTAAAAGTGACAAAGTATACTGAGTATTAAGGAAGTGTCACTACGAATAAACAGTGTATTATATACATAAGATTTCATATATTCTTTTATTATTTCTATGAATTCCTATAGATTTCTAAATATCCATCGTGTTATGTCAGACTCTTGAAAGGAATTGACCAAATTCAATATTATAGTATAGTTTTCCAATAGTGACATCCAGTCGGGAAAGCAAGGACAAAGAAACCAGAAACGTACACAGGAGCGCACAAACACACCTGATGGGTCCCAGTTTTTCGTACTCCTCCTGGATCCTCTTCTCTGACATCATCTCTCTCCTGGTTTTCCTTTTCTTACTCAATGAGCATGTTTCCCTGAAGCTAAACACACAACAACAGCAATGTCAACCACAGGGTGACCCGACACAGCCACATGACACCTGAAGGCGCCATGGCTCAGCGATGTAGAGACGGAGGGATTATCATGAGTCTATAATGATAAGATGTGCAGGAAAGAAGTGGATACACACACTAACATAATCACACAGTTGGATACAATCTGTAAAATACACCTAAACACACACACACACACACACACACACACACACACACACACACACACACTCACTTGCAGCCAAGGAATAGGAAGTGAAGCCAGAGCCAGGTGAGGACCAGCATGATGATGGCGATGGGGAAGCTGAAGATGAACCACGTGCCGAAGTTTATCACCTTCGCATCTGGATAACGACTGGAAAGACAAAGAGAGACAGGTAGTTTGAGAGGATGTCTGCAAATGTGTGTGTGCGTAGGAGAGAAGGGATGATGGGATCTAGACAATCAGCCACCAGTGGCCTCCAACAAGGTCTATTGTCTGATAGACTGTCTTTAAGCTCAAAAAGAGCACGTAGCTGTACAGGTGATAAAGTGTGTTTGCTCAGACGTGCTTCACTGAGCTCTCTGCTATCTGGACTGCAAGTAGGGTAAAGGTGACGTTCAGAGATGATGGTCGTGTGTGTGCTGCAGAAACAAGTCTGTCATCCCTTCAATAATCCTCAATAATGCAGCACCATCCATGACTTTGTATCAGCTGACTGACTGAGTGTCAAAATGAAGGAAAGAAAACTAATAAACTGGAAGATGCACAAAGAGAAAACAGGGAGTTCTTAGCTGCAGACAAGCTATAAACAACTGGTATAACACATGGTAAACTTTAGCTCTGGGTTTCTCCACTAGCTCCATGCTACGCCAGCTACATTTAGCTACGTCATTTAGTGCTGGGCAGATAGTGTACAGCGGGGTTATGTATTATGAGTGCTTTCAATAAAAAAGACGCCTATTTCTGCTGATGAAAAGAGCCTGGACCAAAACATTCAACTTATGGCATTAAGAAAAAAACAAAACAAATAAAACTGTGCTGAAAGACACTACAATGCTCCATAATGGGTCCATAAAGGGAAGCTGTGGAGAAGGGCAATAATTCTGTGCAAGTCTGTCACTATGAGCGATCCTTTTCACATTAAAAGTAAAAGTAAAGTCTTTTTCTCCATTTAAAATCTAAATAATATTCATTTAAATGAATATTACAAAAAACTGAAAATCACACACCTCCACAAAGACTGCACAATCTTTTGAAGTTGTTATTATGATGATAGATCGTTTTAATCTGGTTCTGTATCTCCACCCAATTTTTTTAAATTATTGTTTTTAAATCTGAGAAAAATGTTTTGATATCATATCTTGCTGATTGCTGACCTCAGCAAAATGAAATGAATACATGTTTTACAACAGCAGAGTTACAAAACAAGAGTAGACTGAAACACAAGGGTCAAGTTGATAACTTGGCCTTGTCGTACAAGTATGAACTTGCAACAAGGACCTGGACTGACTGACCTGAACACAAACACACACACACACACACACACACACACACACACACACAAACACTAACCTTATTTACAGAAGTCGACCTCAGGCTATCTGAGTAAAAATTCAAAAATTCATACTCAAAGCTATAGCTTTTGGGCCTTTTCATATTCACTGCTTGCATTGGTTGCTCGTCCTGGTAACATCACTTTAGGATTACAACTACTACTGCACACACAAACCCACACAGTCAAAACCTGACCTTTGTCCAACAAGCTGCGACATGAAGGAGGCCATTCTGTCGGGCTTAGTGCTGCGGCTGGAGGAAATCGGCTCTGTCAGGAGTGTACAGGCTGATTAGTTTGATCTCAGAGCCTGCCTGCTCCCCTGACACTCAGTTGACATGAGCCTAACTAGCACTTCAGCCAAGAAATCAATTAAGCTGTAAATGTGCTTAAAAATCTAGATGGTGTCCACAGGTGTCCTGAGCTTAGACCAAACCAAAATACCAGTTTCTAAAGCAGTGTTTGCACGTGTACCTACGTGTTAAACTGCTCGGCAAAGATGAGATTGGTTGACGTGCCGGTGATGGTGATGAGACCGCCGATTGTGGCAGCGTAGGTGATGCTGAGCGACAGGCATTTGCAGATCATGTGATCCCTCTTGGTGGGATACTGCGAGTCCCTCCTGGCCTTCACCCGCTTCACGTTTGGGATTTCGATTGCGGCCTGAGAGAGAGTGAGGAGAATACTGTAAATAAATAGAAAATGTTACTTAAATCTAACTTATAAGGGAGTGGCGGTGTGTTTCTCATTCATGTGTTTAACCTTTAATAATCTGCGTGAGTGTGTTCCTAACCTGGGGCAGATGTCCATTGGTGTGTCTGATGGTGGTCATCAGGTTAGACTGGTTAGAGACAGGCTGCGGACCCAAACCATTGACCTCACCAGTCTGGACCTGAGAACAAGAAAAATAGACCTTACTTACAGTTTATGTTACTCTGCTGCTAATTACTTCTGTCTATGTGGCAAAAAGCCTAACAGGTCTCACCTCACTTAGTGTAGAGAGCTCCTCTTTAGTGCAGTCACTACTGGGGGGAGAAGAATTGAGGTTAATACAGATAATCAACTGCATGAGACATGCTGAAAAACTGTGTATAAACAGCATTCATATAAAAATAAAGGTAAAACTAAAAAAAACACAAAGCTAAAATTTAGTTTTTAGTTTCTCAGTCTGTGCAGTAGCATTATTCTCCCAGTCAAACTCCTCAGAGGTGTGTGCATCAGGAAAGTGTGCTGCACTCTCTCCAGGCCAACATTTGAAAGGTTTACAGTGAGAAGCACTGTGGTACATACTAGTGTTTCCATTGGGAAGGAGAATTGGAGAAAAACTGTCAGAAAATCTTTCATTTTCACCTCACCTGCAGTATATGCTCACACAAACATACACGTACCTGTCGTTGCGATAGAGCAGCTCTAACTGGTTTTTGTCCAGGTTCTCTTCTTTGTCTGAAGCAGCTGCAAATAACAACATTCATCATACAAATGCAACAGGAAAACTGCTGGTGGCATTGGCAAGTCTGGTAACAAGGAAAAACTGTTCTGCTACAGCTGGATTTGCTGAACTACAACTAATATGAATGTTGGTGCAAGCACTGTGTAATGTCACAGTTTTTTTGCACAGGAGCTTTAGGAGTTTAGTCACTCTGTAGTGACAGAGCCGAACTTACCACCGTCATCATCGGGGGGCTCAGCGGTTTCAGAGTCGGCATGGCTGTCAGCCAGGCCAGTGCAGATGAGTTGCTGCAGGACAGCCTCGGCTATGGGCATCACCATGGCGGTGGTGGAAGTGTTGCTGAGCCACATGGAGAGAAACACTGTGCAGCACATGAAGCCCAGCACCAACCTGGACATGAGAGATGTGTGAGACTGATGTGTGTGTCTATGTGCTTTAGATCTGTGATGTAAAGACAATTTGGCTTAATGTAACACTCACTTTTGGATTTGTTTGCATCGCTTACTGAATGTGTGACAGTGTGTGTGTGCTGCTCACATGCCGGGCTTGGCCCCTGCGATCATCACCATGCGTAGGGCAATTCGTTTGTGCAGGTTCCACTTCTCTATGGAGGCTGCCAGGCAGATGACCCCTATCAGCAGCAGAGTGGTGTCCTTACAATACTCTGCTGCAACCTAACAGAGGCACATTTCAAAATATAAGTAGTGGTATGTATTTACAAAATTCATGCGATGGCACATGAACTTAGGAAAAATAAACAGCAGGAGATCTGAGGAGACAGAAAGGAGTGACGGAGGCTTTTCCCTCCTTCACCCACTTCCCTAGTTGCCCCTCCTTACAGTTTGCCATTTGTTCTTTTTAATCTGCTCTACTTCCCACCTGCAGGGTTCATGGCCTCAGTTGCATAAGCCTGCATCTCCCCACGTCTCACCTAAAACCTGCTGCAAATCTGCCTCACTCCTGTTTTTTTTTCCTTCTTCATCGTCTTTCTCCGTCATTTCCATTCATTGAAAGGTGCAACGCAGGAAACATACACCTAAGTACACAAGATGTATTGTAATATTTTAACTCTCCTCCTCAGGCCATGACTGTAAACATGGTAAAATCAACTAAAAGAGCAACTTTCTAAAGTGCTTTGATGACTATGAGGTCCACTTAAAAAATCAGAACTCCTTTCCATGTCTCACCAGTGTCAGAGACACATTTAGAAACCCTGGGAATCCGCTCTGAATGAGATTTCTAGCCAGCAATCAGCAGTCGTAGTCTCAGGGGTTTTCATGTCTCTGGTCTTTAGGAAACATCAGAAAACTCAATTTTTGGGAAAATGACAAACCAGATTTAATATGGACCTCGCTTTGTTGTTCCATTCAACACTTACAGTGTGTGAGTCAAGAGCTTAGGTTGTGTGTACTATACATAGTAATCTCTTATACAGGGATTCTATACTCACTCAGTGGGGTCCTTTGTGAAAGAGGAGGAAAGGAGAGACTGTGAATACAGTAATAGACTGGAAATGTTGCATAAAGCTCCACCGGCATATTTACCGAACACAATCACAAGAGGCTTACAGCAGTTTTCACAGAAAGCTTTGTCACTGTTTGTCAATGCGATTTGGTCACATGAGGCGTATATAGATCACTTTATGTAATGCTAATGAGAAAAGTGAAGAAGGAGGCGGTGAGTTTAATGGAAACGCGTGTCACTGGTATGTAAAAAGACGTGACATCCTGAGGAAACAATCGGGATGAAGCGACAGAGCTGGCGAGGGTGACGATGTTTGGTAACGTGTCTGAGTAGACAGGTCTGAACGCATGCATGTCTGAGAGGAAAGAACAGTGAGACACATCAGTGTGATAATGACGATGAGCGCCAGGTTAATGGAGTCACACACTCCATAGAATCATGGCTAATAAAACCTTTACAGCTAAATAATTACGCCTCTGGCTTAAACTGGCATGCTATATGATAACACCTCATCATAAAACACTAATGGAAATGTGTTTGGCACACCTCCCACGTACAGAAAGTAGATCACAGTTTATAGAGGCATAGAAAGGCCTTTCACCCATTTTCTTCCTGATCTGGACTTACTGTACACCCACATATACAACAATCTGATCAGCTGACTCTTACTACCAGCACAGTAACACAACCGGATATCCAGGGAAGTCCTGCTTGATCCATGCATTGCTGTTAATCCATACAAGATCTGAAGTGTTTTTCTCACTCTCCCCCATTTATAGCCCCCTCCATATATTTGTTCTTTCCAATCCCCAAACAGTGAAGCTTTACATTGTCGTGAAAATGATTTAGTGAACGGGACATCCTTAGTTATCAAATGAGCTCCGCTCTGCAACATGCAAACACAACTGTTGCAGAGACAGCAGACATATTTCAGCATAGGCTCATCTAGATTAAGGTCAGTAGAGTTCATTATTGGCCGTGTATTCACACCGACTATACAATATTTGCCTACCTGCTGAAAACAGAACACCCAAATAACTGTTAATATTTCAGATCAAATGAAAGGTTTCCATGTCTCAGCTCGAGTATGCTTATTCCTGGACAGAAATTCAGAAATGTAAATGTTCTCTAAATGCAGTCACTGTAAAGAGATAATGTCATCAGCACCAGGCTAATTTGTCTATTAAATGGGAAAACTGAGGAGTTTTATCCGGTGTTTATCTCTTTTATGGAAGACGCAGATGTAGCTTTTTAGCCTCTTTTAGCTCACTGTTTTCAGCAAGCAACAAGCTTGAGTAAGTCAACTGTTCAGCCAGAGCAGCGAGGACGTGCCAACAACTGCACTTCCTCTGATTTTTGGTGTGTGCCTAACATTATCTAGGGGAGAAAGTCAACTGTCAGCTATTATTCATTAAAACTGGTGGAGACCCAAGCAGAGCTAAAACAACAAGTAAATATTGTGCAAATTTGTTGTAGGCCTAAATAGTAATAAAATATCTAAACTGTGTGCCTGTCAACATGTTATGTAGCTCTTTTGTCCTAAAGGGGGTCAAAAAACCAAAACAATTAGCATAGCTCTAAATTCGTGGAGATGTAATAAACTAAGCCTTATTTTGAGCCCCAAATGATAAAATACATAATAATACAATGTATAGACTATGTCACTTTTTGTCTAACTGGTCTAGACTGTCCCTTACGCTCTTAGTTTTGTTCAACGTTAGCCCACTGACCACACCAACTGAAGCAGAGTTTGAAAGATATTTCAGTTTCTGAGAAATTAGTGCAGAATTAGAATAGAATAGAAGAATAGAAAGCTTTGATTGTCATTGTACGACAGACATACTGTAAGCATAATGAAATTACAGGGGGCTTTGACAAGGTGCTGGTCCTAATATAGGTAATAGTACAGGATAGGCAAAAGATAAAATCACAATATAAATACAAATGCAAAAATAAAATAAAGATGCTATATAAATTCATCTCCTAACGATAATGATACACGGAGACTCACCTCGCTGGATTTAAGCACCCCAAAGAGCGGATAGAGAAAGGCGGGTACGAGAGCAGCAGCACCCAGTGGAACAGCCTCAGACACCCAGTAGACAGCTGTCACCATCAGCACGTACGCACAGCATGCCTCCTGTGAGAGCGAAAAACACTTTGTCACCGGCGGGAAAAGACACGTTCATACTCATTAAAGAAACGAGCCTGTTAGCACGTCTAAAACTCACTACTAGACCTTCTTACAGCAGCCATTCTGACATGAAACAGCAGGTAAACACAGGTGTTAGCAATGTTACTAATTAAGGCCCCATTCCATTCAGCTCACACAGAGTCAGGGTGCTGCTGTGCTGCATGTTTCCTCACTGGAAAGTCTCTGCTGCACTAAATGGAACAGAACCTTAATTAGTATCAGTGAAAAAGATCTACTGACACATCACATCTCATTAATTGAAGTATTAAAATGGTAAGTTGTTGTTTTATGGGCGGTAACTTTGGATACAGTCAGGCTAGATCACCTCTGCTCCCAGACTTAACCATCTCCTGGCTGTAGCTTCATATTTATCAGTCAGAAAAGCAGTTAAAAACAGTTTTAAAGATATCAGAAAACATTCAGGTCCTGTTCAATACAGTATGTACACAGGATTGAGTCATAAATGAGCCAGAAACTGATGTAATAGACACTGACATCAGTCATATCAGTATATATTCAGTCTCACATGTACATACATGGAAATTGCACGTATGTTCATACATGTTAATATATGCTCTCTTAGAATCCTTCAGATATTACTATATTATTATTACTGTTAGTGTGGTTTTGGCACTTTTTTACTTTTAAACACACACTAAAGCTATGGAGCATGAGGATGTAGCTGACGCGTGTCTTTCTATCTTTCTATTGAGCATGACAAACAATAAAACTGCAGTAATCCAAAAAATAATAATCACAAGCACGGCCAAAGACTAGTGTACTAGTCTCCCCGCCTCCATTCTTTCCAACCAAAAACAAAATATGCACATATCACGTTACACGTCTAAGCCAATAAGAAGAGTGCAGTTACTATTAACTAAGAGGCATTCTTGTAACTTCAATATATGCAATATGCAACAAATCTGCATTATTAATCACCTTATATACCATATACAAAATGGCTCTAACAATTACGATTATAGTTACTATGTCATATTGTTATTATTACTATTAGTAAGGTAATATTTGGATTCAGTGTTTTATTTGTTGACTCACGGCACATGCTGTGTGAGCTTGTAGTGCTTTTGCGTAAGAGGAACATTCTGAATAACATGTTGCCAGAAGCGGGTCAGTTAATCTCAAATTAATAACCACAGAGGAGGAAGAATGAACCACGGGGCTCCAGGATGAAGCATGTCCAGACCTGTTCAGACCTCACAGCCATTCAAAACATGGACTTTACAGAAATCACTAGCTCTAATTTGATCAATCATCAGCCATGTGTGTTACATGAAGCTTTCTGCACATCTGCTGTCTACTGTTCAAATCTGATATGACTGAAAAGGGACATAAAATACAACTTTCTGTTCTCAACAGCCACCAAAAATATGATATACAATATAAAATGATTGTGGCCTATAGCAGTCTGAAAGTCTCTTGTGCTATCATCTACTACATGGAAGAAATAAAACACTTGGAAGCCAAACTCATGTTTGCAGATTCAGATGAGTCCAAATACATCTACCATGCTCAAAATGACAATGCTAACATGCAGATGTTAAATAAGTATTATGTTCACAATGTTCACCATCCAAAGTTCAGGATCTTAGCAGGCATACATGTGCTTATTAGAACTAAACACAAAGTACAGCTGAGTCTGATGAGAACTTCTATTCAAGTAAAAAGATTAATTGTCTGGGAAACACTGGGAGGATGACCTTAGTCCCACTGTGAAATCAGTTTACCAGTTTGTAGTCTGTTTTAGGGATAAACCATACACACATACAGTAGAAGTCACCAATGTTAGGCAAAGCAGAGATGCCAGCATACCAGCATTTTATTCACCCCTTTGCCTTTGTGTGACTATACACTCAAACCTAAAATGATCATGAATTGCTGTATTTATTAGAAAACTATTATAGCCTCAGAATTCAGCTTCAGAGCAACATTTTTGATTAAACAAGGGCAAAGTTGAATGAATAAACTTCAGAGAAGCAATGAACATAACACATGCACTGTAGACTACCCAATGAGGATTTTCCTTCAACGTGAGAACAGATATTGACACATGTAACTACATTTCCCATCCATAATGGATACTGCTTTTATCAGCACTTGGCACTGCTTTGGCTTTCATGGCACAGCTTGTCACTCTAAAGCCACAACCGCTGCTCTATTTGGATGCTTTGCTGTGGATTTAACTTGGCAAGAGGGAAAGAAGCATTTCTAGGCATTAGGCACAGCTGTTGGATTAGACTGAGAACAGAACAAGGTGTTTGGGTTCAAGATCAAAGAGAGCCTAGCCAATGGAAATGTTACAATAATTTAAATCCTCGAACACATACAGTCCAGACTTCATAAAGAGAGAGCATGTGGTTCAAAAATGATTTAAACAAAAGACAGACTGTTCAAAATCTACATCAGTTGAGAAGTTTTTGCTCATTAGCTGTTAGCCTGCTAGTCTCCATTTGGTTGTTTTAGTCAGCATGTCTGTCTGAGCATTCAGGAATCATGAGATAGCTGAGGAGCCTGATAAATCAGATTGAATTGACTGTTAATCTGTCATTCACACTGAGAAGAATGAAAACAGGAAAAGAGATGCAGCATAAGGGGAACTAAGAACAAATGGACAGATAAAAAGAGACAAACATCGATGACAAAATAAACACCAGAGTTAGTCTGATTCAGCACTTCAGTCACCGATCATTGACTATTGGTTTCCTCCTATCAGAAGATAGTCGCCACACAAAGATTGCAGCTTCAATCAGATCTTCCAGTATTCGTACCTTTGCAAGTTAAAGTCAAAGTGCTGGGTAAGCAGAGAGGAAGGAATCACTGAGTGTGCTGATGCAACCTCCGTGATAATCAGACTTTATACTGAGACAGACGTCAATACATGCTGGGACTCTAATGGAAGACTGTGTCTGTGTTTGCTTTGAGGTCAGACCTGATTCTGAAAAGTAAGCAGGTTAACAAGTGAATAAATTAACCGGTAATAATGCAGGAAGTGTGGCGACATAGTTAATCAATGTCTTTCGCCTAAAAATCTGGGCGAAAGTTCACTTGATTTTGGGAGGCTCAAAAGGAATGTGATGCTGGAGTGCCTGAGGTGAAATGGACAATGTTTGTGCGTAATTGTGTGTGTGTGTGTGTGTGTGTGTGTGTGTGTGTGTGTGTGTATGTGTGTGTGTGTGTGTGTGTTTCAGCGGGGCACACTACATCAGTAATGCTGAGGCTAAGAAATTTGAACCTTAATGCAGCTTTCTGAAACAATCACATCTTTCCTACGACTTTCCAGCTCATACTGACAAAATCTGAACATACATTCCCTTTTGTAGAAGAAATACATTCACTATGCACCCTGCTGTGGGATGAAAAATGCATAATCAAAGCCGAGTGCTGAGCATTTGGATGCAAACTGTTTATAACCATTATGTCACAGACTTTGCATAGCTCTATATACGGAGGAATGAGGCGTAATATGGCCACAGAGAATTCTGATTGGCCAGAGGGTGTGCATTATTTTCAGATAAATGCACGACTCAGATAGAATAGCTGCATTATTAAGTAACTAATAGCTAAAAGGCAACTATTTTCCACTAGTTAGGCCGGTACAATGATTTATACTCCGAGCATCCAAGATAGTGCCAACAGAGACTTCTTTTTAAAGCCACAAAATATGAACAAACACTTCTGTCTGTGTAATCCATCCATCCTGTCGAAGCTCATCTAGCAAATGTGCCAATGTGTACTGAATGTGATGAGGACTGATGAGATGCAACCACTAGGTCAGAGAACTCAAAAAAAATTAAACAATGCATTTCATTTGTTATTTTCATATAGCAAAACCTCTAACGCTATGGTTTTCCTTCTGCTTATGAATCCTGTTCAGAAAATACAGACCCCAGAGAGCCCAGAAGAAAAGCCAGAACACTGCATACAATTATTAAAATCAGTAACATGTTTTCAAAATGCAGTACATGTGGGCTGCTATATCTCCATGACCTAAAAACTGTCTCAGCATGTAACAGAAGCCTATTGATTGTCTCAGCTGATTGATCAATTCTCTATTATCTGCAGTGTAGGAGATGATTGGTATTTAGAAACACAGCCAAACACAGTGGCTTAAGATCTCCTGATGGGCAGATTAGACTACAGCTGAAACCTGCATTCACTGCAGACTCTAGACATTCTCTGGCAGACTGTCTAAAATGCAATTCACTTTAAACCTATTGTTTTTGTACTGTACATTTGTCCAAGAATGTAGTGACGGTTCATCGTGTAAATGTGCTTTGTCAGCTTGCGTGTGAAGGAGACAGTGTACCACTTTAAATGTGTCATGTCGTGTCAATGCCAGTCTATTGAAAGGTTGTTAAGATATTTCAGTCTGGACAGTCCAACAATCATTGCCAACCTTTTAGCCACAGTCCTTGCATAGCAAAAGTTTTAATGGATTATAATCTAGCATGCTAGGGAACATTTTTTCATATCCATGTAGGCCCATGTCTTGCCGGACTTGCCTCTGTTCTAAAGCTGATGTACTTTACGCTTTACATGGGGATGCAAAATGGCACAAGCGTGACTATGATGAGTATCTGTCATTGGCTTTAAATTTCTGTCTGTCCCTTTGTGTCTCTGACCTGGTGTGACTGCATCCAACAGATGTTCTGTCCTGCTGCAGCTGGACACAGTACCACTCCAAACACACACGCACATTCTTGACACAGTCTGGGGTCCCTGGTCTTGTAAGGAAGCCACGTGGGGGCCAAAATCCAGCGTGGTGGTAGGTTGATTATATAACTTAATTGCTTGGATTGTTTCTTTCTTTTTCTTTGTAGTGAAGTTTTTTTTCTTTTGTTTCTTCTTGGCCTCATCCTGCGCCACCTACTCCTGCCAAACATCCACCAGTCCTGACATAACAGCAAGGCTCCTGGGCAACAATGTGATTGGCTGATGGACAACTTGTGAGCACAAGACACTTACTTTGAATATTAATGAACACAAACAACACACACCTGCCACCAAGTACGCTATTTATCAAATGATGGAAAAAACATGACTGAATGTTAATATTAATAATTAATATGTTGAAGTTTATTCAAATATTTAGACCTCAATTATGTCTTGTATGTTGTATCCGCATGCTTTCATATTGTTTTAAAGTGAGCATTCACCTTGTTTAATTCATTGCATCACTGGACAAAATCATATTATATGAATAAAAATGACCTTTTTTGGTTGTGACCTAATCCCACAAATTATTATTAAATGGAGTCATCTAAGAGTTCTTAGACTTTTTATCTAAATTGAATCTATATTTTCTAATCCAGGTAGCTGGGAATAATAGCTGTCCTTTCTCTTTTTGTAGAGCACAAGAAAAACTAAAGGTTATTTTGTATGAAGTATAAACCATATGTACTAATATAACTTATAATGAAACTTCCTTTTGGAGAAGAATAAAACTGTTTTTTTTTTCATCAGATGGTTCAAAGAGATTCTGGAAATTAGTTCAGAACAGCTGTTAGACTTTTTCAAAGATTATTAAAGGTATTTATTCTTCAGAGAAATGACACTAACTGCGGCTCATAGACTATAGAAAACATTCTGGAAGGACATTCGTTGTGAGTTACTGAGCCAGAAAACCTGCTGTATTATTCAGGTATAAGGTATTATTTAATCTGACAAGCACTGAGTTTTAGTTCACTCCTGAAGTTTAACCACACTAATCACAGCCTCACTAAACATGATCCTGTTCTAATTCCAAAATTCCAAAACAACTGCAATGAGACGAGTGCAAGCAAGAATGAGACGACAAGCAATATGCAAGAAGTATGACATTGAATGAAGCAACATGTCTTGCAGATTGAGATAACCCTGATATTTCTAGTGCATGACAAAACTCTCCAAAAGCTGCAGCACAAGGCAGAAAGAGAGATTTTCAATGACTCTCACAGCGAACAATCAAAGCGAGCCTGAGCCTAAATGCGCATCAAGTTGTCCACTCTTCTCTCCTTCCACCGCCCGCCCTCTCCCCCCTTCTCTCTCTCACTGATCTCCATCTCATCAACATGTCGCGACATCTCCTCTCCACACACACAGCTCAGCTGATGGTCGGGACAGCTGAGGACAAGCATTCATCAAAACAGAAGACAGTGTGTCTTTTGATTGATTCTCTCTCTCTCTCTCTCTCTCTCTCTCCCACACACACACACACACACACACACACACACACACACACACACACACACATCCAATCCCATCGGGACACTACAGCCGTTGGCAGCAACCAGGAGGAACGTGAACACATCAACTGGATGTTTTGTTTACTGCTCTGTCTGATGTTTTTGAGGTATTTATATTGTTTGTTGATATATTTAACAATGACTAACCACATTACTCAATTTGAAATAAATAAAAACAACATTTTTATAAGCAGCACGTATGATACTTTAATGTACGCTGTCGGTTTTCATGTTTTTGTGATATCTCAGTCATATCAAATTTGTAAGCCTTATACACACTGGCACAATAATACAGGTACTCGGAATATTATTGTATAATATCTTAAATATTTTAGGCATATAGCTTGTTAGAAACGTTGCAGTACCTTGTGGTAGAACTGACAATTATGTGTGAAATGTTCAATAATAGTTTGTTATGTTTTGTCACTTTCCTTCTTTAAAATCCACCATAAACTTGAAATGTGCTCTTATTTTGAAAAGCATGCCTTTTATTGCATAAGTTAACTTTTTGTTTCTATAATTATAACTTTAAAAAAAATGGTCTTGTATTTTGTATGTACTCACGCTGGTGGGGTGGATGAGCGGTAAGGGAAGCAGGAACAGCGGGATGAACACCACGACGATCAGCTTCCTCGCCTTCCATAGCTTCCTGAACAGATCCATCCTGGCTGCGGCCTCTAGCCTCATGGGTGACCCGGGGCTCTGTGTCGGACCGGCCACAACTCAGCAGAACCGGGTGTGAAAGATACAAACCGTCTCACACCACCAACGACTGTGACAAAGCCTGGAGGAAGGAGAAGGAGGGGAGCAGTCTCCTAGGAGCGCGCAAAAGTTTGGGCCGTGCGCTTTTACGCACAGACCGGTGTGTGTCCCTGTGAGGTGAGTCGCCTGAACTTGCTTTTTTAAATCTAACCACCGTGTTTGACTCTCGTGCCATGCACTACACCCGAAGTCTCTCTCCTCCTCCTTCACCTCCTTTGTGCGCTTGATACTGAGCGAGGCATCAGGTGAGGCTGCAGCCACTTTTATGAGCCTGGATAGGTATGCTAATTCATCACAACTCTGCACCACCCTCTCTGGCTGCGTTTCGACCAATCAGACACGAGTAAAGTTTGCACAAGTGCGCGTGTGTGTGTGTGTGTGTGTGTGCCTGTGCAAGAGTTTTCACGCTGAAAAACTGTCTACACAAGAATATGAACTGAACAGGAAGGTAGTACTGTGACAAGAAATGTTGTTGGGACAGTAGGGTGCTAGATAAAATGGACATTTAATCGTGCACTATAAGACATAGAATATAGAATAATTAAAAATAGAATATTACAGAATACTTTGGAGCTTTGCAGGATATAACACACCACATTCTTTAAAGCGTTTTTGTTGGCCATATCATTATCTAATTATTATATAATGATATTATTATCTAAGGTTTTAAATCAATAGCCGTTGTTAATGAATTATATAGTTTTAAATCTAATAACACATCACCAAGCCTGCACAGTGAAACGAACAGGCCAGATTAGAGTTGTGGCTGCAGTCACACACTGCCCTCTGGTGGATTCACCGGCTCAGTGCGAGCAGCTGCACACAGGACCCTGGAAGAGTATTAGTGTTATTATTGAAGTGGATATGAGCTCTCCAGCTTGGTGATTGAGTTTGTTAAACAATTTCACTTCAATTAAATTAGATCAATGAAGTTTCTAACTATTATCTCTTCTTACCACAGGCAGGTAGCTGCTGTAAGTAGACATTTCAATGATTACATTACATAATTAGATGTTTTTGCCTGAATACATATACTTCTCCCTTATGCAGTTTTTTACCAGAGCCGGGTCGACACTCTTTAACAGAGGTCAGCAATTAGGTTCAACACGTTGTTCAATGGAGGCACAGTGGAAATGCAGGACTGCATGTTTTTGATTTTTGATTTTCATCTATAATACATTTGTTTGATAAACAGAGGATATGTTTCTATCAGTCTGTGAGGGCTAGAGGTATAGCACACACAATTAACGACCTGTTTCATTTATGGTTGAATTAAAGGTCCAGTGTGTAAGATTTAGGAATATCTATTAGCAGGAATGGAATACAATATTTATAAGTATGTTTCCGTTAGTGTATAATCACCAGAAAATAAGAATAAGAACGTGTTTTCTTGTCTTATAATAAGTCCTTTATATCTACAGTGAGAGCGGGTCCTCTTCCATGTAGTCCATTTTTGTACAGTAGCCCAGAAGAGACAAACTATGATCTTTTTGCGTGAGTTTGCCAGCCAGAGAGCTTGAGGTGTGGGAAAGTATTCATTTGGCTGCAATCTGCAACTTCACTGCTAGGAGCCACTAAATCCTGTTTTCAGTCCTGAACCTCGTTCTGGTCCATGTTATCAAGTTGATTAAGTTAATTTCCTGTACAAAAAAGGGGAACTTTCCAAATATTTTTGTCGGACAGTCAGATTTGGCAGAAATGAATGATTTTGTGCTCTGCTGCACCTGTAACCATGCCTAACTGCGTGGCACAATGTACTGGCATGTCCTGGTGTACACCTATACAGTACCTCACTGCAGCAAGGTGAGAAGTGAAACCTCTGGAGCTAGAAAGATTTTCAACTGCTGCTAAGTTGCTCTTTAAGTACAAACTGATCAAGTTCACTATAAACACAAAAAATACAGAAATAATGAAAGTCAGAAAAAATGAAAGATGCATCTCAAGATTAGATAATAATGCAGGGGTTGCTTTAAGATGCATATTACTTGCTTTATTCGTGTGCATCGGGGATACATATTACAGAATCAGGAACACATTTGCAATCTATGAAATTACTAAAGAATAATTGCCACAGCTCTTATTTGCCCAGTTCATTAGTCAACAGTCATCACTGCTTTGTTGATGTTGACAGTATGTCATCATGTGGTTTGATTCTGTTGCTGCTGACTCACTTTCTGGTTGCACTTACCATGAACTTGTCCATAATGTCCACAAAGTGACATTTTCCCATCTGGGTCAAACCTTGTTCAGAAGTTACAGAACACCTTGAAAACATTTAAAAACCATGTACAGGTCCCCACTATGACAAAAGCTCACACATACTATAAACTCACAAAACAACCAAACAGCTTTTCTTTCATTGTGTAATGAGGATTAATTCTTATCTTCTTGTCCAGCAAACAAATGCAAAGAGGCGTTTCAAGGGATTATACAATCAATGCACGTGTGTGGAAATGAAGAAGAATTGTCATTTAATGCTAAAATAATTAAACACATTTAAATCACACACATGTAATTATACCAAAGAGGGACCAAAAGCTTCTTATTAGTCTGGATATAACTTATATATATGTGAGTGGTGTGTGTGTGTGTGTGTGTGTGTGTGTGTGTGTGTGTGTGTGTGTTTGTCTCCTCTTCATTGGACTTTTGAGCTTACATAACACAATCACTTTTAGCTAATTCTCTCTAAACCTCTTTTAGTGTTGTGTAAAACTTTATCAATGGCTTTACACATCACACAGAGTTTCCAGTGTGTGTGTGTGTGTGTGTGTGTGTCACTCACAGATGGAGGGTTAGAGAGCAGGGCTTTTTATAAAAATGAAATATAATGTAAGTGCGACATAAACTTTCAAAGATTGCTCCTCTCCTCAGTATTGGAGGCCGAGGCGAGAGCCTCCCTGCAGGTGAAGTTAGTATATTTCATTATTTGGCTGCTCTCTGCTTGTTCTTGGATTTCAGAATCACTAAAGCCATGAGCACAAAACTCCTACCAAACAAACAGGTAGCTGTCGGGAGGTCATCGTCATCGTCATCTCATACGACTTCTCAGCAGCAGATAACGGACAGTTAGTGACTAGCTGGACATTTCCCTTAGTAGGGGTAGAGACTAAAAACAGAGCTAAAAGAGAGTAACTTAACTTTGCCATGTGGTCAGTAACATGACTAGACCTGAACGCTAATGTTGCTCAGAGTTTAAATAAGAAAGTGTGTGTTATAACATTAGTCATATCAACTTAAAAGGTCATGATCTGTCGATTTTGTGCATACGACTTGTTTCAGTTGCCCTAAAGTGTCCAGAAAAGCAAGAAAGAAAAAACTTTTGTCTGTGGATACATTGTGGAATGTAAAGTTGTGCTCAAATGATTAAAATCCAGAAACAGTGCTGACATGACCTCACACCTTTCTGCTGTGACTCTGCATGTGGAGTGTAGTTTACATTACAATGTGAGGTCAGAGGAATTTACAGCTCATTCCACTGTGGGGACCTTCCCTCCATCTTGGGGGCTTTTTAATATTTTATGAGGCTCAAGACTTAGGCTCTCTGAAATGAGTTGTAAATAGATTGTTGAAGGTATTGCTGAGGGATCATCATCTTCTGCTATAGGCAGGAGAGAGATCTTAAGACAAATAACAGTCTGAGTAACACAGAAGGAAAATTTGGGTCAACAGAATCTACAAAAGGCAACAAAGGGATTTTTTTCGTCCTGTCACAGCAGTTTTTGCATCCTCTGCCCTGCAGCTCCTGTAAATGCATAGATAACGCCGAGGCTCGGGATGCTGACGTTCTTTTAAGGTCTTGTGATGTGTTGAGCTGCACAGTCTCAACCAATCATCCTGAAATCTTATGATATCCAGAAACCAAACCTATCTTTCTTTGCTACAGTCAGCAGAAATCCATCGCCCTGCAGTCAATCCGCACTAATATAAACACAATATAAATACTAATAAAGAATATTGTCGCCTGAGGCGGAGCTGTCCAGTCTGCGGTGGTGCTGAATACCATTCATGAGCACCAGCTTTTGCTTTACTTTTCTTTCACGGTTCAACTCAAACTTGCTTGACTCCGAACCATGCGGTGTGAGATGTTGTTAGAAATGTATTTAAGAAAGAAACAACTTAATATGTGTGAATGAAGGAGGTGCTGGAGGAGAGAGAGGAGATAAAGAAGTTGCAATATCACCTAATCACAACAAGATGGTGCTGTGTACTTCCCCAGGGTGTGTGTCAGAGCTGAGACGTGGTGCTTGGATATCCAAAATGTTACTGAACAAGCTTTAGTTCATGACAGCGACCTCTTTTCTTCTTAATAAGTTTTTTTAAATTAAATTAATCTGCCTATATGCTGTTCATACTGTGTGTATCACGAGGGACAGCAGATAAAGAACGTACCTTAAAGGTCAAGTGTCTGTTGTGTGGATGGACTCACTCACTCAGCATGTGGCATTTAATATTCTGCAGCACATAAGGAATTGAGATTTGACCTCAGCAGGTCTGTCAACTTTTCTTATATTTGTTGTCATTAGGAGTCGATATTCCATATTTATATATGACTTTATATCCACTCCATCAGGTTCATCATGATATGAGATAGCAGTGGATTTTTTTAAATATTGTTCTGCTCTTGTTTTTTAACAGTTTATTAAAAATTTTCATTAAAAAAAGAAGAAGCCGTTTCCCGCCAGATTACAGTTCAGTAAAAGGCCGAGAATATAAATAGAAAATGTAGTGCCAGATTGCAGCCAACTCTAACCTCAGATTAGGAATCACATCCAAAATGCACGAGACACACACACACACACACACATGGCCATGAGCAGACACACACTCTTCATATTGGGAACCAAATCTAAACCCACATGAGTCAGCTGTTTGGCAGCAGCACAGTGTTTTAACCTTCAGTCAACCTAAAAGCAAGATAATCTGGATTTCATTGGCTGTATTTTTGATATATTTTTAGATGTTGTAAAAGATAGTCTGAGCTTTAATAAGTCATTTCATTTTTATGAGTGGCAATCTGCTTTTTCCCTCAAGTCCAGCATATAATATATAATAGGTTATATGCACTGTGAAAGTTTTTTTTTTTTTACATTCAGATGTCATCGTGCTGCTGTCCTCTCACTGACCTTTCTTGGAACGATACTGACTAATCACTTTCTAACCATGGTGGTTATTGACTGCAGCCAGGTCCCCGCAGCGGAGATCAAATGGAAGCTCAGACAAGCTACAGGGGTCCAAAAAAATCTCCCAGGCCTCACACAGCGTCATTGCGTGGTTATCTGTCCGTCTGCTTATTCTCTAATCTGCCATGGCTGTCCAGCCTCCCAAATTAACGTCAGAGCTGCAGGGAGTCATCCAAAGCTCTGGATCTTACTGTACGTTCTTATATTATAGATTCACAAGTAGTTCTGTGTTTCTCGGTCTTGAGAGTTGGAGGTTGCATCTGCACATGTGGGAACCAGAGAGCAGTCAAAGTGGAAGAAGAAACATTGAATTATTGATTACATTTCAGCTTTAAACGTTTCTTGTGATTTCATATTTTTATTCACCGTTCAAATTCAATTTACATACTCTTTATACTCTTTACCTCGACTAAAACCGAGCTCATTATTGGGCGTCCATCTGTCGTGACTGGTACAGACAGAGACGGATAGATAGAGTTAGACAGACACTCATACAGTGCAAAAGAAATTATGATCAACTTTAATGGAATTAAGACTAGTAGCAATAATGATAATAATGACAGTATTTAGCAGGGGATGTCAAGCAGCAGGTTCGACCGACCCCTGATCTCGGTGTAACAGAAAAACTCCAAAGTTAGTCAGATGTATTAATGGGACATGAATGCGTACAGAATGGAGGGGGAGAGACGAAGAGAAGAGCTCAGTGCATCATCTTACACTCTTGTGTGAGCTTCCTCAGAGATCGATAACTTCATCTTATCTCATCTTTCATACCTAACCTCGGTGATGGAAGGATGCTGTTTTTAGGTCACACTCCAATTTTCAACCTCTCCGAGTCAATCAAGTATTTTTTCCTCAAGGATTTGTCATTTGTCCACAAACAAACACATAATTATCCATAAGGCACATGATTATTCTCACTAAAAGAACCACACACAAAGTGCTGTGGACAAAATACCGTATCAAGAGACACGCTTCAGGAGTTTTCTGTGAAGGATTATTCCCCAGCTGGTTCAGGGATTTGACCCCTTGCCCTTCAAATCCCCTTCCTCTTGTTTGAGCCTTGCTTCGGCTTCACTGGGGTCGGATGTGGTTTTGTTGCAGCAGGAATCAGAATCACAAGACCTGAGACTTAACCAGTACTCGCATAAAAAAACACTTGGTGTGAGATAAACTCGAGTCCAGTCAGTGAGGATCCTTGAGTCTACAGTACACTGTGCTGCAGTAGGACCATCAGAGCTGTTAGCTGTTGGCGTGATGACGATGTAAGATATGAGAAAAGTAAAGATGTATTGAAGGTAATGAGTCGACTTAGTTTGAGAGAAGAAAGAGACATGGGCCCAGCTGGAAGCGAGCAGATTCTCACTAAAAATAAAACATCAAAAAAGTATCCAAAAGTAAAAAATAAGAAATCATTCATGAAGTTTGTTTGAAAAAAACCTTTTCAACTTGGTTTTGTGATCTTGTTTGTACCCGAAAACTCTTTTCTTCAAGCCAAAGATAACTTGAAGTATGTAATGTGATACTAAAATGATGAAACTGCTCATTTAAAATCAATCTTACTGATTTACATGTTCATTTATGAGTGTTTGGGATCTCCTGGCTAGCAACAGTTGACGCACAGTCTTACTATTACTAATTATTTAGTTAACTAGAAGTACAGTAGCAGCTGTCACATCTGGTCAATACATACACCCAAACACAGATACTGTAAAACCAGGCAGACAGGATCAGTTCAGTGATTTGTGAAGGTAGGTAAGGGGGCAGGTGAAGGCAGTCCAAGTCACAATGTCAGGCAGGAGGGCTGCAGGTGATACGGTAACAAGGTACAGGAGCTTGCCAAACTGGCAGAGGAACAATGGATCTGGTAAATGTAGGGAGTGGCTGATGAGGGAATGAGATGCAGGTGAAGCGATGACAGCGCCAGGACCTGGATTGAAATGACTGGTGGATGGTAGGTGAAAGCCAATGAAATGCATGGACAAACACAACACTGACATATGTATCACCTTTTGAGCTGAAATGGCAAACTCCAAATTTGGACACATTGGAGAAACATTCATTTGTTTTTTGTTTTTTGGCCACTTTTAGAGTATAAGTCTGATAATTCCTCTGCTTTTAGGCCTGTTTTTGGTCTCCAACAACTCGTGAGAAGAATATTTGGCTCTTCCTCATTCTTACATTTCTAAATGCCGTCTGCTGTCCGCTCAGCGAGACTATCCGAGGTAATTAAAAAGAAAAGAAGCTGCTGGAAACAGACTGATGAGAACAGCGGAGGTGGTGAAGCAAAACAGTTCATTTACAATCTGTGAAACCAAAACCACTGTTCATATAAAAATGCTGATTTTTTTATCTTGAAGGCATGGATAAATGAAGGTTTGTGATAAACTGAGTGGTCATTTATATACAAACACTTTGGTCCACAAGGTTCAAGTGAGATCATTTCACATTATAAGCTGGATTATTTTCTTGGATTGTGGTGGTTTCTAGCATTATGTAAAGTTTATTTGTCACACGTCCTGTTTTATGAGCAAAAAGTACAGTGCTAACCACAGTAGACCTATTGGTGCAACTGTAGGACAATTGGATAGTTGTTTTGCAGTAACTACAAATAACAAAAGAAGCATAGAGAACTTTTGACAAGTAAAATAAAAACTATATTCCACACAGGCGAGGTTTTCACATGCGGTTTGTGCTGAAGTCCTTAAAGTAAAATATAATCAGTGGAATCAACAGAATTGGAGCCTTCCGGCCACTGCAGGGAAACCGCGGTCCAATCAGAGCGGCTTTTTGCTCACCGATCTTCATTATTTGAGCTGCTGTCACAGATTACCTGAACCCCAGTGTGAAGGGCTGTCTTGTCCTCCATTAATCTCTCATTAGAGGAAAGCCCCTCTGTCCTGTGTGTGACCCTGCACTTCCATACTTAGCACTGATTATTGGCTTTATAAGCAACACAAATTTGTGTGTGTATTTGCATGTGTGTGCTGTCTTCATATTATATTATATATAATGTGCTGTGAGATGTGGCATTAGGGATTTGGTTGATAGTGAGAGAGCTGCATTGCCTCTGTGTGTGACAGACAGATGATAATGTTTAACAGTCATCAAAATAACTACACCGTACATGCACGTAGCTTTATTGTTCATCATAAGAGAATGAGTCTGTGTTTCCCCGGTCTGGCTGAAAAGCTCAGGATGGAGAGCTGTCTGGCAGAACTTGAAATCATTTCAATGTTTTTCTCTGAACTACAATATAAAAACATGGGCTGTTAATTGTTCCCCAGGCTATTAGACCTCACCTTTTTTTCTCCATACTGTTTTTTCAAAGCAGTTCATTTCCTCTGCACCTCATCTCTAAACTGTGAAAAGCAGCTGTGTGAGTCCAACGAAAGAATTTCATTTAAAAGAAATTATAGCCGTGTATACGAGGCAAAGGTAAGAATACACCCATGCTATCAGTATACATCAGAAATCTTGAATGGAGAAGGTGGTTTCAGGTGTCAGGGTTTAAATGATGCTAGGGGATGCTTTTACTGCAGTGTAAATTTGAAATGTACGAGTAAGCACTGCAGAGAAAATCTCAGTTTAATGGGAGAGTTAACCCCAAAATCAAGTATATTTTCCTCTTACCTATAATTCTAGATATTTATCCATCTAAGTCTTTAGTTTAGTGTGAGTTGCAGAGCTTTGGAGATATCAGATATGGCTGACTTCTCGTGAATATCATAGATGTGGGGCTCATGGGATGTTTGTTGGGTTCAAAGCACCAAAAAAAATATATAAATAGTGTTTTTACAGAAATCATGACCCTGTAACTCAAGATAATCCACAAGCTGAGTTTCACGTAGGAATCAATATCTTTCAACTGAACTACACCCACCAAAAAAAGTGCAGAAAAGGCGCGCGTAGTCGAGAGGATATAACAGGACGTTAACATTCGGGCGTCTTCCTCAGCTGAGCTTTAACGTCAATACTTTATGTGTAAACTGAAAGAGGTCCCTTGTAGTGATGAACACACACAGCCACCTCTTCTTAGTTACATATTAAATCAGTATTTTCATGTTGACAATAGATAAAATAACTACATGTATCATGAGAGCTGTCATTCAACAAACCCAACCAAAACAACCACTCAGCTCTGCCTTTTAAGCATTTTAGCTTCTTTTAACTCATTGTTTTGGTTTTGTAGCCCACAACTTTATTATATTTGTTCGCTCTCATCATTCACGTCAACTTTGCCTCCAGTAAGGCAGCTGTTTTTAGTAGTACTCGCCCAGCACTAACAAATGACACATTTAGCATTGTTCTGTATTTGTCCTTCAGAATAGGCAACGGTTTGCTATATGTTCGTGAAACAAATGTTTTAATATTGCATTTACAGCTTGTTGTGCTGCCACCAAGTGGCCAAAAAAACATTTCACACTATTTTAAATAGTGCTCACTTTTTTTTCTTTTTTTTTTAAACCTACAGCATTTGAAATTGCCGGTCAGATATTTTCTTTAGAGACTGTTAGAAGCCACAGTTTACATTCCAGTTAAACAAAGAATGAAACGTGACACGTTCCAGTCATCCGTCTCATCCACATCTGTCCGGCTGCTTCCGTAATCCCCATAATCCTTCTCCCAAGTGAATCCACTCCACTGTACACATGACACACACAGTCCCATGAGTAAACCTTGTTGTTTTAAATGTGTGAACATGTGATTGACATTGATCAGCAGCACTCACACTCTGTTTCTCCTTCCCACGTTTGGATGGATTTTCGCCCCTTTAATCTTCCATAAAGCAACTCAGCAGATTTACATTCATCTAACACAGTGTAAAGAGCAGAGTAGAGGCTGATAGTCTGCTCGGTGACCACCTCATTTGTTTGAACTAGCTGTACATACAGTATGCTTCAGATTTAATGCGGTAGTGATTCATTCAAGTGAAAAATGCTGCAAGTAGCATATTAAGAACACTATATATTATTGATTGTTAGCGTTAATGTATGCCTCTAAGGACATTTACTCTGAGGCTGTGAGTAAAAACTGTTAATGGCTCTCTGATCAAACTTTGTAGTCAGTGTCAGTTTGAATAAATGCAGATGTGGCTCACTGCAACAGTGAGAAATATGATAAAATAAGTACTTGAGATGATGCAAAAGGTTATTACAGCAAAAGACAAAAACATACTGAGGGGAGTTAAGTCAAAAAATGATTACTAAAGACTGAATGATGAGCTTGTATAACTTTTCATTTGACCACATTGGACAGTCACCAAATACTCTCTCTCGATATTACATTATAACAGATTCTTGCAGAACAATCTAATCATATTTATAGAAAAAAAGGCAAGGTTTTAGACGTGGGACTCCAGCTGACTGAAAAGTAGGCTTGTTATGTGGGATTCTAATACAGAGCTGTGCCTCAATGAGCCACATCATCATCATCATCATCATCATCATCATCATCATCATCATACAGTAAAGAACATCCTCATGAGCATTACGGCTTTTACATAATAAATACATGTCGCAGCCGTGGATGTCAAATGAATACTTACATGAAAACAAATGAAAAACATGAAACGTCACTTAAAGCAGAGTAGGAACAGAATGAAGTCATGTCTCAACACAGATGTTTTATGGGAATTATACGGTTAAAGTATGTCTTTGACCAATCAGATTGCTTCTTTTCACCTAATAAATTAAAGGCTGAGACTTGACATGGAATGGAAAAAAAGTTAAAGTGATGCAGTTTTTAATAACTGTCAAAATCACAGTCACACAAGATAATTAAAGTGATACACAGACTGTAAATGAAAAACCGGATTGCAAATAAAAAAAATTGAAAACAAGTTTGAAGTATTTCCTGTACTAAAACATTAAAGATACAGTGAGACAGAAATAATCCTGTGTCTCTGTATTAATTGTTTAGTTATTTCTTGTATTCTATGTGTGAAAAATATTTTTTTATATGAAAACTCAACTCTTTTCCCTCGTATAAAAAGTAATGTAAATGTACCATATTTTAAATGATGCCGACTAGCTAACTGCTCTTTGTTTGAAAACTATATAAAATATGAATGTTGTATCTGTGACGTCACCCAAAGGTTTCTGAAGAGCCGCTATGAAGATCAGTGTGGTGGCTCTGGCCATCGCCACCTTGGCAGTCCTGACTCCTGGCGAATCTAAAAATGGGCAAAAATGTGGAGTGTGAATGGAGCTGAGACGCGCTGAATGACGGCTGATTGCTCAAACAAGCAAGTCAATCAAAGCTGGCACACTGTTAATTCTGCATAACTTTAAGCCTTAATGTAATTTTCCTCCTCCTGATCTAACAATGTGGAAGAGGGAGGTGTGGTTGAAATCCCACAGTCCTCTACACCTCTGTATGTTTTGCGTTGTGTTGTTGTGGTGCTCTCTAAACCGTGAACACGCTTTCCGCAGACACAGAACAACTCCAGCGTTTACAGAGTCAAGGTGCCACCTGAGAAAAGTCTGAAGTACCTACTACATGTTCCGCTTCATGAGCGTGTGTGTCTCCTGTGGTAGCATACAGGTTTGATAACAGTAGAGTTGTGCGCTCAGAAACCAAAACAACGAGCTGAAAGTGACCAAATCAGCTCTGCAGAGCCAAGAGAAACTGTAGCTTTAATAGAAATGTTTCAAATTGTTCTCCCCCGATATCACATGACAGCTTTGTCTTAAGCTGAGACTTTCAGGTTCCTGTGTGTTAAGAGCATCAATTAAAACCCGAAAACACCTTCAACAGTCATTTGTGATTTATACTGATAGGATGGGTGTATTTTTATCATAAAAAGCTTGCTTAGTGCAGCTATAATTTGATGGCTTAAAATAAAATCTTGGATCAGTCCTTTGAAGCCTTTCCTGTGTCCACTTTGGCAAAGCTGTGGCTGTAAATAATGTAGTTTGCGGCAGCAGAGCCCGCCGCGTCCCCATTTACTGACCGAACATTTGATAGAAGACCGTTTTCTGGAGCTAAAAGCACATCTCACTTCATCTGTCTCTCTTTTCCAATCTCATGCTGTCTTTCCCTCTCTCTCTCTCTGATTGTCTGATTGTTTTCCTCCCGCACTTATGTCATCGCTCACTCTGCCCGCTCCCCTCTCCACCTCCATCTCTATTCTTTTTATCTCTCCATCTTCCTCCTATTTTTGGTCTCGGTTGCATCAATTATTCATGTCTTTGCATGGGCTTTCTGATGAGAAAGCTATCAAGATGAGCTATCAGGGCTGTCATGTTTACACCTGAGCACCCACCTGTGACACATGCAGTCCCACATGAGGATGCATGCACGTGTACACAAACGTAGGGGCTAAAACACAAATGGGAGACCGTGCACACACTCCTGTGCGTTCACAGGGAGGTTGGAAGGTAGTCAAGTCACGTTTCCATAGATATTTAGAGATATTCTTGTTTAGGAACTCTTCTGCTGATCCCGTACAAGCCACAGTGTCACAAACACATGACCTTCACAAGGCCTTGGTGCTCACTATCGTCAGTTCATAGTCAGATACTGTTCAAGAGTCAGCACAAAACTGTATGATAATGGTGACATGCTGCCAGAAAACATGCATGTGACCTTAGAGTTTTGTCCATGAAAGCAAAGTTCTTGATAGAGAAGGAGCATTGTCGAGTAGTCAAGAATGTTAGTGAGTCCTGTGAGTTAAGCTCATGCTTGTGAAAAAGTTAGCACAAAGAACTGGAAGCTAGACTCGTTCACCAGATCACCATGAGCGAAGAAAGGTTTGTGGGTACAAGTGTGTGGAATCCTCATACTGCCTCTCCATGAGAGAATATCAGTCGATCTATGTCATTTTTTTTTAAGATTATTTTTTTGGGCCTTTTATAGGACAGCTGAAGATAGACAGGAAGCAGAGAGAGGGGGAGTGACACGCAGTAAATGGCTGTCCGATGCGGGATTCAAACCGGGGCCAGCTGCAGCAAGGACTATAGCCTCTACACACGGGGCGGCCGCTTAACCCACTACGCTACCGACCGCCCCGATTTATGTCATTTTTAAACAAAAATGCAAAGAAAATGATTGATTTTAGTTCCTCAAACATGAAGATTTGCAAGTTTTCTTTATCTTCTGTAATCAAACTGAATCTCTGGACTGTTAATATAGAGTATATATATATATATATATATATATATATATAGATAGATAGATAGATAGATAGATAGATAGATAGATAGATAGATAGATAGATAGATAGATAGATAGATAGATAGATAGATAGATAGATAGATAGATAGATAGATGTAAATATTGTTGACACTGTAGCATCACAACATCTGATGCTCAGTGTACTGCACTCTAATACAGAACAATGAGCTCTTGGTTGGAAGAGCTCGTGTCTTATGGTGTAAGACTCTCCAGCTAAACAATGGATGACAGTGTTGTTCTGCTCAACAGCTACATGCTCTTAAAGCCTCTCAGCCCGCTGCCTAAACTGGGGTTACAACCAATAGCTCATGGATTTATCAAGCGATCCCAAGGCAAATATTGATCACCATGAAGGTTCTTCCAGTAAAAAGTCTGAGCGAAACCTTCGACTGTCTATACAGTCAATACGCCAAAACTGCAGTGAGAGCAGCAAGCAGGAATATCAGGACTTAAGGCTGCATGAGTTACAGCTCAGCACAGCTCAGCGAATGAGTTACTGTTATGCAAGAGCTCAGTCAGCCCAGCTGGAGATCAGAGAGAGAGAGAGAGAGAGAGAGAAAGAGAGAGAGAGAGAGAGAGAGAGAGAGAGAGAGAGCAAACCAGCCAAGGGACAGAGAGGAGAGAGCTGGAGAGAAAACAACAGCAAGTGAGCAGAGAGCAAGAAGATTACAGCTGGATCTACCACACACACACACACACACATGAACATACACACTCCCTCACTTCTCCTCTTTCTCTGTCGTACATTCTTGCAGCACGGCAGCATCATGAGTGGCAACACGGAGGGGGTGCTCCTCTCTCCGTCAAGGGAGTGAGGAGAGAAGAAAAAGAGGAGGAGGACAGACAAGAAGAATTCAGAGGAGAGGAGGGAAGGGGAGAGGAGGAAGACAGAAAAGGAGGCAAAGGGAAGTTATCCCTCAAGGATCTTTTTCATGTTTTCATCCACGAGGGAGTGAATCCATCCTCCTTCTTCCCTCTCACATAACTCTTGTTCTTTACTGCCTGACCTCATGGCTCCAAACGTGGGACCCACCACTCAAAGCACAGGCACCCACCTCTGGATGCTGCTGTGCCCCCTGTTCTGTGCTCTTGTCCTGGCTAGAGGCTCCACGTTGAGCCCTGAGGACTTTGAGCAGAGCACTACCACGTCCCTGCCGGAGGATTCGACCAGCACCACAGTCCGGCTGCAGCCGGACCTGCAGACTGAAGCCCAGACACAGACGGAAAGACAGACAGACACGCCAACTCAGAGAACCACCAACAACTATACAGGTTAGTCTGTCAGTCACCAGTGATTCCCTGTTTGCAGCCATAAGAGCAAATGTTGACTTATTGAAGGAGTTTGGACTAAACTTTTACTCTGAAGCACCTCATGTCAAATCTTTTTTTACTCTGAAACCTCATACCGCTGTCAATGAGATAATAAGTTTGTGCCTAGAGAAAGACAATTAGCTGATCTACATCAAAACTCATCAAGTTTTTTTAAAATCCTGTGATAGCCGACTGAATCTCTTTGGGTTTTGGACTGTCAGTGTTGACTCTAGTATATAGTATATAGATATATAAATAGTTTATAGATATATAAATGTAGATATTGTTGACCTTGTAACAACATCACAGAAACATATTTTAGTTACAATATATAATCACAAAGTGTTTTCTAAGACTTCTCATTGCAAAAAGTTCTTAAAAGTTCTTGAAATGGTACCTGTTGTGTTGAAGATTTGTTTTTCTCCTTACCTTGACCTGAACCTGACCTCAGTCCTCATCCCGTGTATACTTAACGTGAACTAATCTAAAACCAAACCTTAACCGAGCCATACCAAACCAGTCTTTAAATGTGACTGAAGTTCCTTGAACTTGGACTTTTTTTGGAGCACCCTTCATGAGGAGACCGCTCCAAATCCTATCCACATTTTGATCCACATGGCATAAAAATATTCCTCTTAAAGACTTATCAAGAAAGAGATAGTTTCAAGTGTCTGAGCAAACTTGTGTATGCTGAAATGTGTGTGTGCGTGACTGTGGATCACTTGGAGTGTACATGTACGTGTGTTAACTCTGTGTGACTTTTGATTCAGAGTAAATTTGTTCACGCATGTTTGCATGAATGTGTGTGTTGTCTTGTACATGAATGAGAGTTAAAACGTTGATTATGTATAATTAGGTCGATATGTACAAAAAATGTTCATACACGTGTGAATTTATGTTTTTGGCCGTGTGTGTACAAGCAAATGAGCATTTTAAGTCTGTGTGTGTGTGTGTGTGTGTGTGTGTGTGTGTGTGTGTGTGTGTGTGTGTGTGTGAGAGGTGGCAGGTGATGCAGTTAAAGACAGTTCATTTTGTCCGAGCTGCTCAGCCTGAAGAGAAAGCTGCAGAGCCGCTCGCATGACTTCACCTCCACTGGAGCATGAGCTGCTTTTCTCTTCTCCTCCGCTCCCTCTGTCCATTTCATCTCCCTCTCTCTCTCTCTCTCTCTTCTTCATCTTCTCCAGCCTCATTTGTGTATCTTTTTATACTAATTGCTTTTTTCTCCCGCTGTCACTTTCTTTCTTTCTTTCTTTCTTTCTTTCTTTCTTTCTTTCTTTCTTTCTTTCTTTCTTTCTTTCTTTCTTTCTTTCTTTCTTTCTTTCTCCTTGTTGTTCTATTTTTCATTCTCTGACTCACTTTCTTCTTTTATTTCCTTCCACTGCATCTCTCTTTCTCTCTTTCGCTTCCCACCATTTATTCTTATGTCCCTCGCCCGCCCCTTCTCACTCACGTGTATGTATAAACAGCCTACAGCAGATGATAAAATGCAAACCACACGTGCCTAATACACACACACACACACACATTGGAAATGGACTCACTCGGCCCAAGCGACACCAATCTTCTTAAAGGTTTAGAGAATAAACAACACAGTTGCTCGTTTCATAACGGCAGCTCTGTCTGACAGAGAAGGAATAAGCACTTTATACTTTCTAACACACACACACACACATACACACCTAGACACACAAAAGCACACACAGGTGATCAGCTGGATTGCCACATCGCACCACATGCGTGACACCGGAGCTTTTTACAGTACATGAGCTTCCACCAATTCCAAATCCTTTAACTGTGAATAATATCAAATTGTGTGTGTGTGTGTGTGTGTGTGTGTGTGTGTGTGTGTGTATGACAGTATAAACTACTTATCCTGGACAGTGTTAACAGATAAAAGCTCCTCAGTTTGTTTACTTCTTTCCACCACATCTTAAGCCTGTTTGACTTTCCTTCAGGTCTGTTTTCAACTTCTCGAGTGTCTCGTAGTTATTTACAAAAAATAATCCAGTTAAATATAGAAGGCTTTTATGCGTGTGACCAGCCAAATCAAAATCACTGAGTGAAGACAGATTTTAGGAGAGGCCTGTCAAATGAACTCAAATGCACCACTTGAATTAAACTGGATGTAAGTTAACACTGCTAAAAATACAAAAGTGGATATTGTTCCAACATTTTTCAATGTTTCTGTGTAACCCCCATATGTGGCGCACTATACTGTAGCGTAAAAAAGAGTATAAAAGAATAAAAAAGAGTACTCTGTGTGAGTAAGGTGCAAAACCGACTCCTAAATATGTTTTTTTGCATTACAGTAATTCATAGAAGTTTGTTCAATGACATTTCTCAAAGGCAAGGCAAGGCAAGGCAATTTTATTTGTATAGCACAATTCGTACACAAGGCAATTCATAGTGCTTTACAGAGGCAAGGAAAAACATTTGACATTAAGACAAGCAATAGCAATAGAAATAATAATAATAATAATAAGAAAAGGTAGAAACACAATGGGTTCCCGCAGCTTCGCTGCACGGACCCCAATAAAACATGAAACAGAAGAAAATTTAATTAAACACATCAGAATGTCATTTAAAATCATTAAAACAGCAAATTTGAAAACAATTTAAAACATTAAACGAATCACTGGATTATGATTAAAAAATCTTTAAAAGTTCTTTAAAAGAGCTCAGCTATAAGCACATGAAAAGAGAAAAGTTTTTAACCTGGATTTAAAAGTGCTAAGAGTTGGGGCTGATTTCAGTCCTGCTGGTAGTTTGTTCCAGTTGTGAGCAGCAACTGCTAAATGCTGCTTTACCGTGTCTGGTTTGAACTCTGTGCTCCACTATCTGACCTGAGTCAGTAGATCTCAGAGCCCTACTGGGTCTGTATTCTAACATGTCGTTTATGTATTGTGGGCCTAAACCATTCAGTGATTTGTAAACTAGTAGCAGAACTTTAAAATCTATTCTGGGAGTCAGTGTAAAGACTTAAGAACTGGGGTGGTGTGTTCTGATCTCTTTGTTCTGGTCAGAACTCGAGCTGCTGCGTTCTGAATGAGCTGCAGCTGTTTGATACTTTTTTGGGGGAGTCCAGTCAAAAGACCATTACAGTAGTCAAGTCTACTGGAGATGAAAGCATGGATCAGCTTCTCCTGATCTGTTTGGGACATAAAGCCCTTAACTCTGGATATGTTCTTAAGTTGGAAGAAGGCTGTTTTGATGACTGATTTTATGTGACTGTTGAAGGTCTGATCTGAGTCTATCAACACGCCAAGGTTTCGGACTTGGTCTTTAGTTTCTAGAGACAGTAACTCAAGGTGTTTACTGACAGCAACCCTTTTCTCTTTATTGCCAAAAACAATGACCTCCGTTTTTTCTTGATTTCATTGAAGAAAATTTTGGTTCATCCAATTTTTGACTTGCTCTAGACAGTTACACAATGACTCTATAGGACTGCAGTCATCTGGGGACAGCGCAAGATATATCTGTGTGTCATCAGATTCATTTAGTACCACTTGCAAGTCACTAAGGTACAACACAGGCCCAGGTGAGAAAAAAAAGCTATGTTCTTATCCTGACACAAATCCTGTATAAAATATTCACAGTACACTATCATGATAAACAAGCACCATGTCACACATACACCACTACCTGTCCCAACAGTGTTGACACATGTAAAATAGGCAGAAGTATTTGACTTTATTATCTGTTGATACATATATTTATCCTTACTTTGTACAATCTTAAAATTACACTGGTATTTCATAAATATGGTTGCTGAAAGCTCTTTTCATCTTTTTCACTAATTCATGTATCCTATAAAATACAGATTGTTCCCATAGTCCTTCATCCTGGGGAAAACTAAAGTTGATCAGTCATCAAGTCACAAATTAAACACAATCAAAATGTCATGTAGCTTCTCTTATGCAACACAGAACAACAAAGTGAAGCTGTCAGTGGAGAAGAATGGACTTAATGTACTCTTAACACAAAAGCACACACCTGCAGCGAGTCAAACAGCCAGCCTAATGCATAATCAAATGGCATGGGATCCTGCACCTGCACAATTATTATTTTTTTCTCCTTCATTTTCAAAGCCCTAATTTCTATTCAGTAATCACATAGAGCACATTCTTATACAGACGTTAGCAGTGCTGGAGGAAGTATTCAGATCTCCTGTCTCTTTGTCTCATGTCGCCACATTCAGGGTGCAGTACAACCTTTTAAAACATTTCAAGTTTAAGTCCAAAGTAAAGATATTATCTCTTCACATAACTAGAATGTCTCCCTTTATGTTCCAGTAATGTGGCAACATATTAAGATGCAGACACACTTGTTTTGTAAAATGTATTCATTTTTAATTTCTTTACTTTTAATAATAAATCTTAAACAAACATTGGTGACTTCAGTGCTGGATGTTGGACATCTAGAATGAGAAATAATTGTTATTTATTCATTAATTCATTCAAAAACTGGATTCATGTAAACCTGTGTTTAGCTTATATAAGGAAAAGTTTGTCTGCATGTGAGTGTATATGTTTTATAATCACACGCAAATTAGTAGAGATAAACAAATACATACAGAATGAAAGTATTAAAACAAGATATTATGTTTTATAATCATTTCTTATTATTGTCATAAGGGAACATCAACTCACTCTCACAATTCAAGTCCGCATTAAAGAAGACCCACCTGACTGATTCAATTACATTGTCCTATCTTAACCTGTTTTTAAATGTTGTATTCTTGTAATTTGGTAAACTTTCATGGTTCTTTTTGTTGTTGTTGTTGTTGTTGTTGTCTTTTTGTTATTTGCTGTCTACTTTTATTTATTTATTGTAAGGTGTCCTTGGGTGACAGAAAGGCACCTATGAAATAAAATGTATTATTATTATTATTTTATTATTTTATTTATTTATTTATTTTCCATTTTTTTTAATGCACGATGAAATAAATTAATAAACATACATAAAAACTGTAGTGAAAGTATCACAAGTTAAATATATTATATATATAGTATTACTGGTGCATTATACAGTATATAGTAATATAGTGATGGGTAGTTTGTATCATATTTGATTAAAAAGATGTAAAGTCTCACAACATGGAAGAACATCTGCACGAGCTGCTGCAGCTGCCGTGCTACTGTCCCTTTAAATATCCCTTCCAGTCCGTTGCCCCGGTAACCTTAAAACAGTTCAAGTTTAAGTCCCGCATTCAAAATAATAAAAGTAAAGATATTATCCTCACAAACTAGAATGTTCTCCCTTTATGTTCCAGTAATGGGGCAACATATAAGATGCAGACACACTTGTTTTGTAAAATGTATTCATTTTAATTTCTTTACTTTTATAATAAATCTTAAAAAAACATTGGTGACTTAGTGCTGGATGTTGGACATCTAGAATGAGAAATAATTTTTATTATTCATTAATCATTCAAAAACTGGATTGTAAACCTGTGTTAGCTTATATAAGGAAAAGTTTGTCTGCAGTGAGTGTATATTTTATAATCACACGCAAATTAGTAGAGATAAACAAATACATACAGAATGAAAGTATTAAAACAAGATAGTAGTTTTAATAATATTCTATTATTGTCATAAGGGAACATCAACTCACTCTCACAATTCAAGTCCGCATTAAAGAAGACCCACCTGACTGATTCAATACTTGTCCTATCTTAACCTGTTTTTAAATGTTGGATTCTTGTAATTTGGGTAAACTTTATGGTTCTTTTTGTTTTGTTGTTGTTGTTGTTGTTTTTTGTTATTTGCTGTCTACTTTTATTTATTTATTGTAAGGTGTCCTTGGGTGACAGAAAGGCACCTATGAAATAAAATGTATTTTATTATTATTTATATTTTATTATTATTTATTTTCATTTTTTTTAATGCACGATGAAATAAATTAATAAACATACATAAAACTGTAGTGAAAGTATCACAAGTTAAATAATTATATATATAGTACG
>NC_040013.1:26137215-26216808 GCF_000972845.2 Larimichthys crocea
AGAGAAGTGTCCGAAAGTGTCCGAACATTTTTTCTGTTAAGCTCACTATATAGTCCACTACATTTATTTCCCTATGTAGGGAGTAGGGAGTAGGGAATGAGTGAGTGATTTCGGACACAGCCCTCTTTTCAGCTCGCGTCGAGGGAAGTGGGCTGGGGAGGCCCTTTGATGTGGGAACACCGAGGTCAGAGAGAACAGTCTGTGCAGCGCTAAATTCCATCCCCCACAACAGTTCCCTTTTCACTGTGCTACTGGCTTCGGTTTGTGAAGCCTGTCTTCAAAACAAGTTTTTCTTTTTTTTTTTTTTTAAGAATTTAGCAGAATATGTAGGAGTGCAGAACGGATAAATGCCATGTTTCAGGCTGCAGTCACCGCACATCCCTTTAAAAGTCGGGCAGTCTGTGTTGCATTTAAGGTTTCCCCTCCTCATACACTTATTGGCCTTTTGTTTCTGGAACCGAGGGAAAAGGCAAAAAGGTCTAACCATCACATAAACTAATCTCAAATGTCATGTCTTATTAGACGCAAATGGAAGGAAACGTTTGGCTCACTCGGCCTGTCGAGTCAATGAATTTGTCAAAAATTTTATGATAATTCATTCAATTACTCTTTAGACATTTAAATGATGCGGGGAGTGAGGGAGGAGGTGACGAGGGTCAGTTGAAGAGAGAAGAGAGGGGGAGTGAAGGAGGGGGAGGAGAAGAGGGATTGGGGAATAATCTTGCTCTTGATATTACACACCCTCCAGAGGCCTTTTAAGGGCTCCATATCACAGTGTGAGGCCTCCTAAACTTCTCTCCCCCTACTTACAAACTCAGCAGCCGGTCCCACCCCCCCTCTCTGCAAACACCTCTGTTCACAACTTATTCGCCTTACACATACTGTACAAACACACCTAGAGCTGAGCTCATGTGCACAGTAATTATAACATAGCGTGATGCAAATGCATTCGAAGTATTATTCTAGTTTAAACAACATTTGCAAAGATTTAATAGTGATGTCTACCAACGCGGCCATATAAATATACATAAATACACATGTGGGGAGTTTTTTTTCTTCTCACAAATACACACACACACACACGCTCACTTGTGCGCATGCACACACACAAACACTTCCCCTTTCGTTCCTGGGAGAACGACAATAAAAAAAAAAAGGCCCGCCGCTCTTCTCGACCCTTGACCTATGATCCCTGGAGGTCTCCTACTGCCTGTGCTGGAGGTGGAGGGAGGGAGAGACGAAGGGATGGAGGGGTGATAAAAGGCGTGGATGTGGTGGGGCCCTGAGAACAGCTCCCTCTGTCAGACCAGCTCAGGCTGCTTTATGGATAAGCTCCCCCTCTAGTGTTCACTGGCCTTTCTCGTGTGTTTTCCTGATCCCAGTGAAAGATAAGTTTACGTTCACCGTCCGAATGTGTTGTTCATTTAAATACAGATAACCGTTGTAAATTCAAATCGGTACAAAAGATCTGCTTTAATTCATTTGTCATGCTACAGGTGCTTATAAGACGCTCCACTGTGCATAACTGGAGCGTACTTCAGGTTGGGTAATACAGAGTTAAGTCATGTTCCCTGTAGAATGCATCCATTTTCAAAATGAGTGTTTTCTAATCATCCAAACAAAATTAAAGTTAAATTACATTTTTCTAATTCGTCTTTCTGTTCTCTTCCTCCAGCATGTTTTTCTCTAACTAAAGGGAATCATTACGTACTATTATACAACCTCAGAGTAACAAGCAATACAAAAAAAAAGAACTGATGAATTAATTTTTGACATTTGACACCACACTCAGCATACAATTAGCATCCAGTTACAATTATATTTGCTTGTGTGGTGACGTTGCCTTGGCAGCCTCTTTTTTTCTTCCTCGCACAGGATTGGCTTTTGCAGCGAGCGCGGTCACAGCATCTGGTCACTAGTGTCTCAAAACCGAGCACGGTGTTTCCCATTCACGTCTAAGCCATACTAGTGCCTCCTATTCTAGCTTAGCCACGCCCGAGGGCATGCTAATTACCTTCTCTCTCTCGCTCTCTCGCTCCAAATTAACCAACTTTCACTGGGACTCTGTCGCCACTTTCAATCCAGCATTGATAGCAGCCGGAGAGGAGGGAGTGAATGAGAGAGAGGGATAGGGGAGGGTGGAGCAAAGGGTGAAAATAGAAACAAACCAATAATCTTCTACATTGCCTCCTAAACGAGAGCCACTCGGTCCCTAATGTAGACAAGTCATTTTGTACAAGCCGTTAAAGCCCACTGGGCCAGGCGAGCATGCAGTGCAGAGCCGCCTGTTTCAAAGATCTTTTGCAATCAGTTACACAATGGACCCCCTCATTTTATGCTGCTACATCATAAAAGTGCTCCTTTTGTTACATTTCCATCCTTAAAAGGGTCTTAATCCCCAGCCTTTCAGGCTGGTCTATGGCAAATTCCTAAGGGACATCCCATTCGCTGCAAGGGCTGGAGTGACCCACTCAGAAACCAGCATGCAGGGCTTTGAGCTTTTCTTCTGCTGCCACTCTCCAGAGAACATTAAATCGTACTTTTCATCCCCCTCACCATAGGGGGAAGCCCCTTAATGATGACAGAGAAAGAGAAATTCCTCCACTCTGTCCTATGACACCATTCTGCTGTCAAGCAGGCGTCTCGGCGGACAGAGAATCAAACATGGCTTCCTGCAGGTGGAACGCCAATGAAGGTCACGGTACAGTCCAAAGAGGAGAGAAGGAGAGAAGAAGGGAGGGAGGGAGAAAATGAAAGAGAGAGAGGGAGAGAGGGGAGGGAGGTAGCCCTCCTTCAGAGGGAGCCCTGCTTTTCCTGTGCAAATTAAGTCATCTGCTGAAAGACGAAGGTAAAGGAGGAAAAAAAAAAAAAAACACTTGCAGCTTTCATTCCATCATACTTCATGTGTTATTCAAGCATTTGATTTTTACATAGCAGACGTTTCTAGATTCCAGCCTGTTTTACTCTCCACATAATGTGGATTCCTCTAATCCAGCACTTTAGAAGATACATATTCTATGGCGGTGCATGCCCTAACGGTCTCTATTTTCCCTACGATCGCTTTGGTTTCTGTTTTAAGTCCCGTTCTTTTTGTCTCCCCGCTTCTAGCTGTTGGAGTTTGTCGGTGCCTGCCTTTGTGAAGCCATCTCTCAGAGAAGGGGGCATTTAATCAGGTTGAAATCCCTGCCGTCCAACCCCCCCGGCCCTGCTTCACACCGGACCCCTCAATGAGAACATTGTACCAAAATAAAACATGTGTCAATCAAGAGCCAAATATTCACGTCAACCAGTCAGCATTCAGCTGCAGTCCCTGTTACGGCCTTGCACATTCGCCAAATGTGAACACAGTTTGATGAGTATCTCACTCTGTTTCCAGTAGTTGTCCTTGAGCGCTCAGCATGGAACATTGAGATCACCCGTTGCTGCTACCAATGACTCCCCTTGCAGGATAAAAGCTACCCCTTGTACATCAATAAGTTCAACTTTAAAAAATAAAGGTAAATAATAGAATAACAATCAATTATTAACGCAATATCAAACAAAAACTAAACAAATCTTATCAATGGTCCAATGGCACTTCTAGGCATAACAGAGAGCTCTTTTGTTGGTTGTGCAGCATGTTGTAATCTCAAGCTTTGTGGCATCTATGTCTGAGTTAGTCCCCTATTGTACAGGCAGGTCAGTCAGCTGAGGCACTAAAGCAGTGGGATTTGACCGGGTGAAGATGTCACTGATAGTTTCCAGCATGAGACGAACATGGACTTCAATAGTCCATAATCCTCCGGCTACAAGCCTTACCCCCTCTGTAATGGCTTTTCTGACCACTTGGCTTAGGCCAACACAAAAGTCATGGAAATGTGTACATGGAGGTACAAAGACACTTCAAATATGCTGCCTTATCTTGTGGCCCTTTGTGGTACGCTTTTACGTGAGGCCTAGAAATAAGTCCTTACTATGTTGTATTTTCACTTTCTTTTACTACCAGAAATACAGATGTTGGGAATACACATGCACAACCTGTTTCACTGATGGTGAATGGAGCACGGCATCCAGGCTGAAGTGAAAGAAAACACCAAAACACGGGAGAAGCCATCAAAAGCAATAATTGCATGCACAGTCAGGGAGGGGCTAGTATGAACCAATAATCACAACCAGCACTGATGCTCGAATCTGATTAAACTGCTAATGACCTGTCACTCAAGAGCGGGGCAGATGTTTATAGATGCCCAGTACCAACCGCACAGCTCATCAGTCAGAGTCACAGCCTTGGCAGCCATGTCACCTACCACACCCACTCACTTAGCATTGCCACCACACAGCACTGGGGGGTGGGGAGGGGGGCTCGAGAGCGGCAGTTCCTTTCAGGTTGCTGATGGAGGATGTTGAGCGGTCACCATGTGCATTCACACAATCAGAGGAGAGGGCAGCTGTGTGTTTATTTATTTATTTATTACTTCTTTTTTTCCATTCTCACCGTCTTTGCTTTGGCCACGGTACAACACCGCTGCCACCTTTCTCGAGCCATTGCCCCTGCTCTTCTCCCATTTGTGATGTGGAAGCAGCCATTTTATTGTGGCGACTTCCTCAGCTTTCACCCTGACGCGTGACACTCATGACAAATTGGGTGTGGAAGTGAAGGTGATGGGCTGTGAAAGCAATGCCCCTGCCCCCACTATACACTCTGTGGACATATACACGAAGGCGGCCAGACACACAAATACGCGGATATCGTTCATGTGTGTGTGTGTGTACGCAATCTCGCACTCAATACTCTCAGCCACTAAAGCCCTGCCCTGAGACAAAGCAGGGGTTGTGTTGTAAACAGGGTGGTGACCTGGATGTAAAACACACAAAGAAAAGAAAACAGGAAATAGAAATCTTGACTTCCTTCAACTCCAACTTTGACTCCAACATGTGTTTCTCTACAGTCTCATCTATTCAAACCGCAGCACTATTCAATAAAGCGCAATACGGCTCTTTGAGGCATGCACATATGCTCATCATTCTGTTTTTCTCCTCCTTTGAAAAAGAAGATCCAGAAAATAGATTTTTTCCACATTTGAGGTTTTCTCCAGTTTAATGTGGAACAGATAGATTTTAGCATTTCCAATATGACACACCAACAACCTCCCTCTAACTACTTTCTACATTATTTTCAAATCATCTATAAACCAATTAAAATCCTCACATTACCCACCTTTTACGGTGAACAATTGAGTCATTTCAACCAGGGGAAAAATTATTATACTGAATTGTATAGCAATTATCATAACATTACACTAATCCCATAGAAGTATTTAAATTATATGGTTGGTTGATTGCATGATGAATTAAAGAGCCTTTTTTTTTCTTACTAAGAACCCCATCCAACAGTGATCAGGACAGGGGCTCTAAGGCACATTCAAGACCAGACAGGCCGGAACAAGTCTAACCTATTATAGAAGTCATATTATTATCATCATCACCTCCAGGGACTTAATCCAACCTGTAACCTCAGCCTGATCCACAAGTGCTTAAGGGACACCATAATAATGCATTGCAAAATATGTTACAACTTGATGTTATGCCACTCAATTTTTCAAGGAGTTGTTATAATCAAGTCTGGTGAAATGTGACACCTTCAGATCACAGTTGTAGATGAGTTTGCATTTGTGGATCACATGAATGAATAGGCTGACGCGTGAACAATAGAAATCTTTGTCTTAAGCTTCAGGGCAACATGACAAACAAAGACAAACAAACAAAGAGGAGTTCATACTTTAACATATCGACAACAAGCAGTATTTGTTCAGGACACCTTCGGTATATATTCACTCTCTCCCTTTGTCTCTTTATGTTTCAATCATTCACATATGCACACAGAGATGCAGCATGCTGAAAAAAAAATTAACATTGGGTGAGTACACATTGTAAGTTTAGGGTAAGACTACTTACCTTTAACTAAACACAGTGAGAAACACTTAGTCATCCTATGAAAATCCATAAGGTGGCCAGCTCAATACTGTAAATGTTGAGGGGACGAGACACACACACACACAAAAAATCTGGCCTAAATGTGCCGGATTAATCTTATTTTGGGTTGGAGAGAAAATATTTAAAGGTTTGTCATGTATGTACCCAAAACAAACACAAAATGTTCTGGATTCAAACCATGTGTTAAAAAATGAATAAGTAATACACATGCACAGGAGCATATGAATGCATGGCCATCATTAGGTCTGGTTATCCAGAATATTAAAAGTTCCCAGCAATGAAAAGGCCATTCATAATGTGATTAAAACATTGCTGAGCTCAGCAGAAATTAATCTCCTGAATATATCCCGACTATATGACAATTTTACAGTTACCGTACTTTTTTTTTGAAACACTGTAACAAGGCCATCACCTGGCAAAGACTTCAATACATACTAATGAGGGGGATGAAGTTATTATTAGATTACTCAGGTGAATGTGATTAGCAAGAACTATAGCTTTGCTTCTTGAAAACATAATTGTACTGCACATTAAGCTGGAGGCTCACATTATCAAAGTTGTATCAGGCAATTGACAAGGCTTTTATAATTAGGCATGCTGTTCTTTGAGAGACGAAGAAGAAATCTCTGCCACACAATGCACAGCAGGCTATATATTCACTTACAACCCCTACAGGCAGCAGAGAACAGCCTTGTTGCCTTTGATCCTTCCACTCAATTGTTTATAGAGATTGTAGAGGTCCCCAAACCCTTTTGTATTAGGCATAACTTCAATTGATGAGCTGAGATGCTGTTCAGGGAAAGTTGTGGCATAATATTCCCGAGCTTTTGGCTCCTTAGAAAACAATATAGTTGGTCTACATTCACTCATTACAATCTGTACAGTAGGTGCACAGGTGCAGGGTTTGTCTCGAGCAATTTCCAAATGCATGGACTCAAACTTTTGTCAATACCGGCAGTTCTTTAAGATTAACGACTGATCTTCATGATGTGTTTTTCTTTTATGCATCCATCCATCCAACAATTTCTATACCCATACGGAACTGAAGCCTATTGCAACATATACTGATGACGCATGTTACATCCTGGGCGGGTCACCAGGCTGGCACAGGGCTAAAACATATTTTGTATTACAAATGTATCCTAAATAAGTTATATGCTTTGATATAATAGGAGATAAACCTACTTAAATCATTGTTGTGCGCTAAAATACAGAGTTTCATCAGAATTCTGCATTCTACTAATAAACCAAGATTAAACAGTCCTGAGAAGAAACTTCTCTTAATCCATATCATCTCCTCTATATCATTAATACTGCCAATTCTAAAGTGCCTCTATTCCATGTTTACACATACATTTTTTCTAAGACACTCGGCATCACAAAGCTATAGGCCCCGTCTGTGTACCGCGGCCATTGTGCGCACGTCAGGCAAGGGCTTTTTGTGCCATTGTGTTCAGTGACAGGCTGAATGAGAGGGAGTGTTTCTCAGTACCAGGATGTGTGGGAGACACCTGCTGGGCTGGGCTGCACCGGCCTGCTCTGCTCCGCCATTAAAACGTGTAGCGCTGGGGGCTCTTTTGTTAGGCAGGAGCTGTTGGTGGCGACATGTTTGAAGTGTCACAAGTGTCAGTCTTTATTAGATTCAGAATGATATTAGGGGATGGAGGAGTATGGTTAGTCAAGGAAGGGGAAAGACAGGATTGAGCAAGATAGACAGAGAGCCTCCCTCTTATGCCATTTTCTATGAAAATTGAATTACCTGAAACATTCGGAAAACTTAATTGCTCTGCAAGATTCAAGGTTTTACACTATCACACGATCATATGGCCAACTTTGTGACGGAATATCTGCTCAATTTTCTGCTATCAACTGAAAACATAATTATGCTTTGTGATGGAACTATAAGTCAGATGGTGGATGCTAATGAGCAACATAAACACAATTGGTTAGACAAAAGGAGAATTTTTAATTTACACAAATCACTGCCAGTGAATATGAAAAAAACAGGTGAAAGGGTATATTATATATAGTACATACTGCATGCTGCTGCCAGTACAATTCATCACATAATCTTCTGAGGTAATGAAGCATCTCCTTACTATTGTTTTCATTAGCATACTCTCTCACTGATTCCCCGCGCACATGTGTGTATGCACCCCCTGTGTCTGCATGCATTTCCAAAATAACTAGAGAATACAGGAGAGATAATTTAGGGGGCTGCTGCAGTACAAATACAGGGGTTGCTAGAAGCACACCATCGATTGACATCTGCTCAAATGTTCATCGACAAAAGGAGAAACACTGAGAAAAAGAGTACGAGGGAGAGAGAGAGAGAGAGAGGGGTCCTGAGAGGGGGAGAAAAATCCATAATTGCTCTCATCGCCATATGATTTTCTGCAGGCAATTTTCAGAGAGCACACACTGACCTTTGCCTACTTAATTCCTGTGCAGTAAAGAAACAGAGAGATGATCACTGAGGCACATAATTACACCCTCATCGATACATGGATCTATGGGATGGGCAATGAATGCAACCCAGGGATGAAAGGACAATACACATTACCCCCCACCCCAACACACACACACACGCATGTACTCTGACCTACATGCACACACTTGGAAGAAAACACATGCCCCCCCATACACACGCGCACACACACACATCATCACGGCAGTGGCATATATTTCTATCTGGATGCAAAGTCAATGTGAAATGCATGGTGGGTAATGATGATGTGAAGGTTCGAGGCTGCGAGCTGGATGGAGGAGCCCCATATGGCTCTCTCCGTCCGTGTCATTACCTTGTTACGCCTCTGACTTCCATTCATAGAGAGAGAGAGAGAAAGAGAGAGAGCGAGGATCACCCAAGACCACGTTACAACTGAAATTGTCTGGGGTCAACAGTGCCATAATTACTTTAAAATGTCAGCCTGCAATAAAATACAACAGTTCATCTGGCAGAAAGCAAATTAGCTTTGACCATGCCGTAATTACCCTTTCCTGCAGAACCATTAGAAGAGATCAAATCTTCACATTCTCTGTTTGAGGAAAGGCCATCAGAGTACACTCCACCTGACAAGGATGCACATTTGCCATTTTGCAGGGGTAATTAATTGTCCTTATAATAGAAATTTTATATTGGACTTTGAAATGGAAAAAAGTGTAATAACCTGCCAGTTTTATCTTAACCATTTACTGACACCCCTTGCCTCTTGCTCTCTCGCCATTCCTTCATTCCTTTTATTTGACTTTAGCAGGCTGACTGATTTGTGTGTTCAAATCCTTTGACAGAGGATTTCCTGTTCCGGTATCGTTCCCTAATGATGAGATATCTAGTGTAAAGACACTGATCTCCGGCAAGAGTTGCATTTTAAAAACCCAAGACAGGATGTCAAAACCAAGCTGAGTAGTTTTTGGATGAAATGCTAATGAGAGGATTTTTTAAACATGAAGATGTGCAATTAGCAACTTCCAAATTCGTCAACACCTGTCCTCTATTCTGTTAAACAAACACCAAAAATCAGTTTGCATACCATAACAGCTCTGTTGTGAATGCTCCTAAAACCAATTTCCATCAGTCTTTATAAAATTAAAAATTAAAAAAAGCCTTTCGAAGGCGCTGGGTACTCTTCTCATGCCATATTTTTTTGCAGTTTAAGCCCTGATTGCACTCACCTTTGCAAAACAAACAGAGACAGTGAAATAAATCAAAATGTAGAAAACCTGATCATCTTCATTGCTAATTAGAAATACTGCAAACTAAAAATGAACTGATGTGGTATTCAAACCCCCCTAAAATGCCCATTGGTCAACTTGATTAAGAAGATTTAATGTGTAAAAGCCCTGCTCGATGCCCCTAGAGTCATTTCTAAGACTCAACTGAACCAAAGTGGTTTGATCTGCCCGAGCGACCGACATTGCCCTACATCGAGCTGGTCTTCTCCTTAGTGAGGCCACGATTGTGAAAAAAAACAACAACAACTAATGAGAGAGATAAATATGTAATGAGAAACAGCAGGCTTAGGGTAAACTCAACTTGGTAGAAATTTTGAAAAACTCTCTGAATGTACATAATATTATCAACATATCAGGAAGGGTGTGCACTACTGATATGATGCACAAGCGACAGAATTAAAGAGACTCATAGATCAACTGCTTAATTTAACACAAAATACAAACACTTGCTAGGTACGGCACAGCAGGCTTTCTAGCTTGTTATCTCACATGTTGAATAGTTATAAAGTATCTTCACAACATACATGCAGTCTCATTTCACCACCGTAACTGAAAAATTCTACATTTACTAACATGCCTGAGAATTTACACAGATCCAGACAGTGAAGAGAGTAAAATGGGTCCTGTTTCACCGCGATACATAGAAGCTCTGCGCCACTGAGCTCTGTGTTATGGTGATCAATGCCATTGTGATCGATTTCCATAAGCCACTGTGTGTTTCATAAAACACAGGTACTCCGTGTTGCGGATGATTATTATTTTGTTCAATTCTATTCCTGTTTTGTGCCCTCCTCCTTTCCTTTTACAGTCCAAGACAGAAGGAGATGTTTCCTATGCAGCTGAATAGGGATTAGGTGTGGACGGAAGCCCAAAGTAGTCGATTGGGACTGTATCTCAGGTAGCTGCGCAAGACTCTGTGCTACTGCTGCTGCGCTGCTACTGTTGCTGAATCTGAATCTCAGCTCAAGAGCATTGTAACCTTATCAAATTAGCTTTGGGCCCAGTCTGTCAGCCAGTGCTGCTGGGTTGGCAGCCACCACCATGATTAGTCATATTGAATTATACATTCAGAGCATGTACGACACCTTCTACATCAACACAATACATAGAGAGACTCACACACATACACACAGCTCCACGGCAATACTATAGTCAGAAAAGACAAACTCACACGTATGAACGTACACACAAGCGCACACACACACACAAAAGACACACACTTTCTGTTTTGGAGCAGGGTGATGCGGATGTGCGTAAACAGGATTAGGAGAGACGGTTCCACTGTCACACAGACCTCCAGATTGTAATTCTCATGCTTTTCTGACAGATTGGCACAGCACTAAGTCACCTAACGTTTGTCTTGACATGAAATCCAGACCTGGGCACAGATGAGGTTATCGGTGGGGGGAGATGTGTGGGAGGAAACGCGTCTAGTCCTATTGGGAGAACGGTTTGGCACTAATGCCTGCTGGTCTTGGTTGACTGAGGGGACTGAGGGGGCAAGAGGAGAATGGCGCAGGGTACGAAAAATATCCACCATAACTGCCTTTGGCGTAGCTATTCTGATGGTTGAGATTTAGATTGTGCTCTCCTCATACACATGTGAAACTAAAAGTAGCTGAAAGATTGCAATCCTCTTCATTAAATTTATCTCTTGCGACATAAACTTTTAATATGCACACCAGCAGTGTGTACGGGACTTCCAGGGCAGCTTAAATGACTGCAACCTGTAATTACTGTTCCAGCACTTGATTAGAATAATCTGATTGCAATTATTCAGTGACTTTAAAATACAAGCCTCGAGCTACAGAACAATAATTCAAGGGCAGTGATTGGGAACGTGTTTCTTTTTTGGCTGTAAAATGACGTTTTAATCGACACAGAGTGAAAGAGGTTCCCTGCTAAGGAGCCAGCTCCCTCAATTAAAGCCCATTTATGAAGTGAGGGGGAAGACGTTGTGCCACGATGTGGAGTTAATCACCAGGCAGACACTTACAGAGTTCTCACGGATCAGAGAACTAACCCCTCTAATGGGTAAACAGGCAGAAAGGCAGCACTCCAGAAAGGCCACCAAGAACATACACGCATGTACCAACATCCATACAACCACTTACTGTATATTATGTTATTTATTTCCCGAATTTATTGGCTGAATTCATCTAAAAATAAAAATTCATTTAAGCTTAAAAACAAGTTGTGTTGTGATCGTTTAATTAAAGGGACACAGACTTGAAATCAAAATGCACTTGTATTCATTCAAAACATGAAAAAGACATGTCAATTATCTATAGCAACAAAGCTGGATAATTGATTGCATTTAACAGACAACTCTAATGTATCTCATCACTCTAAGGAGTCCGTGGTAGATTAATTAAAAAAGTAATACAACATGAGGGAGACGTATTGCCCAGCTGGCACTGATTCCATGGTCAAAGTGAAGGACAAACATAGTGACTATAATCTTTTTCTAGGCCTTTAATTTGCAGGACTTTATTTCCATGTTCTGATTTACCTGAGGAGAGGCGATTTTTGTCCCTGCCTTACAGGCTGACCCACCCTGGGTGATTAACAGAGCTGATTAGTCCTTACACACACACACACACCCACACCCACACACACACACTCAGACTTCTACTTGTCCTTCAGCAGTCACACGCTGTATGGGTGCACACATACAGTACAGTACATGCGCTTATAATGATGCGGATGAAGGGCCGGTGGCTGCTTATAGATGGAGAGTCTTAAAATAAAATCTAAATTGATGTCCATTGTATTTTTGAAAGCTTAATTGTACCCATCCTAAATTGTTCGGTTTCATAATTGACTGTACATTATTAACAAAACGCGCTACCAGGAACGCATTAATCAGTATTACTCTGCCTTAACCTCGGTAAGTGGCACAATAAGAGACATGCCCTCTCTAATCAGCCTCATTGTGTTATATCACCTCAGCTCTAACTATATCACAGAGAGTTCAAAGACCTCACAGTACACGTTATTGCTGAAACCATCTTTAATCAGCGGCATTGGTCTTTGTTAGATCACGGCGGTCTACGTTGTAATGAAAACGCCAGCTAGCTCTGATAGCAGCCTAATTGGGAGATAATGAGCCAATAACATCAATGGCTAATGACACACCGAGTCTAAGTCACACCCCCCTCAGGCCACACAGAGGCTCATTCACCACTGATGGAGTGCATAGCTGGGAAGTCTAACAGAGCTAGACTATGCTCTGTACAAACAGGCTGTCTTGATGGCTTCATTAGGCTAATGAAAGGCGGTGCTTGACGTTTAAAGATGGTTATAGTGGACTCTAGCTAAAGGGAACACGTACAGACACCTGATGGCCAGTGTCTAATGGTATCCTTCAGATTTAAATAGGTCATTTCATAACAGCAACAGTTCAGATCATTATTGGATTATGTGTTTCACCCGACTAATGGCACATGTAATTTAATTATCAAAAGAAAGAAAAATTGTACAGCCTTTCAAAAGAAAGCAGCGCTGAAAAACGTCGAGCCATTTCTATACTTTGCTGGCGTGAATATTATGTGCAGTTTGTTTGTTTGTGTGTCAAAGTATGAGCAGGGGGTTTGACAGCTTAAGCACTGTATGAGTGTGTGGGCGTGGGCACCAGTAAGTGGGTTGAAGGGGGCTGAACTTTTGTCAGGTCTCAACAATGAACAAGCCAACAGTAAACAAGCCTGATGATGCATAATCACATTAAGAAAGGCACCAAGCATGGAGGAGCGACCCTGCTAATCCACACTGTGCTAGCTCTGTAACCTGCACATAATCCTAGAGAGAAGGAGTGAGGTTGAGAGGAAGAGAGAGGAGAAAAGGGGAGAGGAGGACCAGTAGAGGCTTTAGAATTGAATTACTGTAGGCACAAGATTTAGGCCAATTAACCAGGTATTTCAAATCTCTACCATGTTGTAGGTTGCATTTATATGATAGGGTGGTGGTGTTTGGCATTTCCAGAACAGGGCTCAACGATGTAGGCAGTTTAAAGTCTGAACAAACAAATTATGCTTGAAAAACCCTAAAATATATTATCAGGGCTCAACACTAACTTTTAAAAGTGGTTGTCACTTTTTCCCTCATTGCTGGCCAAACATATGTTAGACTAATAATAAAGATATGACAAAAAATAATGTTTACAAGCTTTATTATAGTAACTTAACTGTTAACAGCGGTTAACAGGTCCACCCTCCATTCCCGGTACAGCAATATTGCAGCTGTTCTTCACAGATCCCTCAAAAATTCACTGAACGTAACCCTTACCCACGCACATACAACACTGGCTGGTTCCAGTTCAGAATGTAAGAGCAATTTTTTAAATATCACTGATGCAACAAATACAAAAAAAAAAAGGGGGGTTTTATTTTTGGGCGCATTTTTCGCTGTTCCTATTACACAGGCTCAGGGTAAACTCAACTTGGTAGAAATTTAAAAACTCTCTGAATGAAATAATATTTCAACATATCAGGAAGGGTGTGCACTACTGATATGATGCACAAGCGACAGAATTAAGAGACTCATAGATTCAACTGCTCAATTTAACACAAAATAACAAATCACTTGTAGACGACACACAGCAGGCTTTCTAGCTTGTTATCTCACAGTTGAATAGTTATAAGTATCTTCACAACATACATGCAGTCTCATTTCACCACCGTAACTGAAAAATTACTACATTAAACATGCCTGAGAATTTACACAGATCCAGGCGGTGAAGAGATTAAAATGGGTCCAGTTTCACCGTGATACATAGAAGCTCTGCTCCACTGAGCTCTGTTATGGTGATCAATGCCATTGTGATTGATTTCCATAAGCCACTGTGTGTTTCATAAAACACAGGTACTGCGTGTTGCGGATCGATTATTATTGTTCAATTCTATTCCTGTTTTGTGCCCTCCTCCTTTCCTTTTACAGTCCAAGACAGAAGGAGATGTTTCCTATGCGCGAATAGGGATTAGGTGTGGACGGAAGCCCAAAGTAGTCGATTGAGGATGTATCTCAGGTAGCTGCGCAAGACTCGTGCTACTGCTGCTGCGCTGCTACTGTTGCTGAATCTGAATCTAGCTCAAGAGCATTGTAACCTTATCAAATTAGCTTTGGGCCGCGTCTGTCAGCCAGTGCTGCTGGGTTGGCAGCCACCACCATGATTAGTCATATTGAATTATACATTCAGAGCATGTACGACACCTTCACATCAACACAATTCATAGAGAGACTCACACACACATACACACAGCTGCCACGGCAATACTATAGTCAAAAAGACAAACTCACACGTACACACAGCGCACGCACACACACACACACACAAAACACACACTTTCTGTTTTGGAGCAGGGTGATGCGGATGTGCGTAAACAGGATTAGGAGAGACGGTTCCACTGTCACACAGACCTCCAGATTGTAATTCTCATGCTTTTCTGACAGATTGGCACAGCACTAAGTCACCTAACGTTTGTCTTGACATGAAATCCAGACCTGGGCACAGATGAGGTTATCGGTGGGGGGGATGTGTGGGAGAGGAAACGCGTCTAGTCCTATTGGGAGAACGGTTTGGCACTAATGCCTGCTGGTCTTGGTTGACTGAGGGGACTGAGGGGGCAAAGAGGAGAATGGCGCAGGGTACGAAAAATATCCACCATAACTGCCTTTGGCGTAGCTATTCTGATGGTTGAGATTTAGATTGTGCTCTCCTCATACACATGTGAAACTAAAAGTAGCTGAAAGATTGCAATCCTCTTCATTAAATTTATCTCTTGCGACATAAACTTTTAATATGCACACCAGCAGTGTGTACGGGACTTCAGGGCAGCTTAAATGACTGCAACCTGTAATTACTGTTCCAGCACTTGATTAGAATAATCTGATTGCAATTATTCAGTGACTTTAAAATACAAGCCTCGAGCTACAGAACAATAATTCAGGGCAGTGATGGGAACGTGTTCTTTTTTGGCTGAAAATGACGTTTAATCGACACAAGAGTGAAAGAGGTTCCCTGCTAAGGAGCCAGCTCCCTCAATTAAAGCCCATTTATGAAGTGAGGGGGAAGACGTTGTGCCCGCGATGTGGAGTTAATCACCAGGCAGACACTTACAGAGTTCTCACGGATCAGAGAACAACCCCTCTAATGGTAAACAGGCAGAAAGGCAGCACTCCAGAAAGGCCACCAAGAACATACACGCATGTACCAACATCCATACAACCATTACTGTATATTATGTTATTTATTTCCCCAATTTATTGGCTGAATTTATCTAAAAATAAAAATTCATTTAAGCTTAAAAACAAGTTGTGTTGTGATCGTTTAATTAAAGGGACACAGACTTGAAATCAAAATGCACTTGTATTCATTCAAAACATGAAAAAGACATGTCAATTATCTATAGCAACAAAGCTGGATAATTGATGCATTTAACAGACAACTCTAATGTATCTCATCACTCTAAGGAGTCCGTGGTAGATTAATAAAAAAGTAATACAACATGAGGGAGACGTATTGCCCAGCTGGCACATTCCATGGTCAAAGTGAAGGACAAACATAGTGACTATAATCTTTTCTAGGCCTTTAATTTGCAGGACTTTATTTCCATGTTCTGATTTACCTGAGGAGAGGCGATTTTGTCCCTGCCTTACAGGCTGACCCACCCTGGGTGATTAACAGAGCGATTAGTCCTCCAACACACACACACACACACACACACACACACACCACACACACACACACACACACACACACACACACTCAGACTTCACTTGTCCTTCAGCAGTCACACACTGTATGGGTGCACACATACAGTACATGCGCTTATAATGATGCGGGATGAAGGGCCGGTGGCTGCTTATAGATGGAGAGTCTTAAAATAAAATCTAAATTGATGTCCATTGTATTTTGAAAGCTATTGACCTTGTTCCATCCTAAATTGTTCGGTTTCATAATTGCTGTACATTATTAACAAAACGCGCTACCAGGAACGCATTAATCAGTATTAACTCTGCCTTAACCTCGGTAAGTGGCACAATAAGAGACATGCCCTCTCTAATCAGCTTATTGTGTTATATCACCTCAGCTCTAACTATATCACAGAGAGTTCAAAGACCTCACAGTACACGTTATTGCTGAAACCATCTTTAATCAGCGGCATTGGTCTTTGTTAGATCACGGCGGTCTACGTTGTAATGAAAACGCCAGCTAGCTCTGATAGCAGCCTAATTGGGAGATAATGAGCCAATAACACAATGGCTAATGACACACCGAGTCAAGTCACACCCCCCTCAGGCCCACACAGAGGCTCATTCACCACTGATGGATTGCATAGCTGGGAAGTCTAACAGAGCTAGACTATGCTCTGTACAAACAGGCTGTCTTGATGGCTTCATTAGGCTAATGAAAGGCGGTGCTTGACGTTTAAAGATGGTTATAGTGGACTCTAGCTAAAGGGAACACGTACAGACACCTGATGGCCAGTGTCTAATGGTATCCTTCAGATTTAAATAGGTCATTTCATAACAGCAACAGTTCAGATCATTATTGGATTATGTGTTTCACCCGACTAATGGCACATGTAATTTAATTATCAAAAGAAAGAAAATTGTACAGCCTTCAAAAGAAAGCAGCGCTGAAAAACGTCGAGCCATTTCTATACTTTGCTGGCGTGAATGTTAGTGCAGTTTGTTGTTTGTGTGTCACAGTATGAGCAGGGGGTTTGACAGCTTAAGCACTGTATGAGTGTGTGGGCGTGGGCACCAGTAAGTGGGTTGAAGGGGGCTGAACTTTTGTCAGGTCTCAACAATGAACAAGCCAACAGTAAACAAGCCTGATGATGCATAATCACATTAAGAAAGGCACCAAGCATGGAGGAGCGACCCTGCTAATCCACACTGTGCTAGCTCTGTAACCTGCACATAATCCTAGAGAGAAGGAGTGAGGTTGAGAGGAAGAGAGAGGAGAAAAGGGGAGAGGAGGACCAGTAGAGGCTTTAGAATTGAATTACTGTAGGCACAAGATTTAGGCCAATTAACCAGGTATTTCAAATCTCTACCATGTTGTAGGTTGCATTTATATGATAGGGTGGTGGTGTTTGGCATTTCCAGAACAGGGCTCAACGATGTAGGCAGTTTAATGAAGCAGGGAAGCAAATGACATGTGAGTGATGCTGGGAAGGTCTGAACAAACAAATTATGCTTGAAAAACCCTAAAATATATTATTATTATCATCAGGGCTCAACACTAACTTTTAAAAGTGGTTGCCTCATTGCTGGCCAAACAAAAAATAATGTTTACAAGCTTTATTATAGTAACTGAACAAAGTTCTTCTGAATTTTAAGTGTTAACAACATGTCCACCCTCCATTCCCGGTACTGCAATATTGCAGCTGTTCTTCACAGATCCCTCAAAAATTCACTGAACGTAACCCTTACCCACGCACATGCAACATTGTCTGTTTTTTTCAGAATGTAAGAGCAATTTTTGAAATATCACTGATGCAACAAATACAAAAAAAAGGCTATTTATTTTTGGGTGCATGTTTCGCTGTTCCTATTTTTTTATACGTTCCTATTGATGGCAACTAAAGGCCAAGAACTGGCTGCCAATTTCTGAAAATGGTTGCCAATGGCATTAATATTATCAGCATGTCCTGTATTATACAACAGAATCCTGATGGCATGAAACAGTTAATACTCTAAATCTAATAGCATCAAGTTCAACGACTATATATATACATGTATATATATGGCCAACTTTGTTTGCCATTAGTATAAATGGCTAAAAAAGAATTACCTAACCCAGCAAGCGAGTGTCAAACTGTTCAATGTCTACCAGAGAACTGCTATAGGAAAGGCAACTATAGCTTGATCATTTTTATTTCTCTGGAAGATATAATATCTGTTCTATAACATCTAACAGTTCCACATTAATGTCTGGAAATTCTAGCCCCATATTATGTATTTCGTCAAGCTGTGCATTTACACTATCCTAGATGTTTCCAACAATATTCAAACCTAGAGAAACACCTGAGGCCTTATTGCAGATCATCCTTGGTTTACACATAACAGTGTATTCCACATCATAACACTCTGCCCTGTATCTAATGAGGGTTATGGTGGAAAGTTTATTATCATATTATCATTATTATCTCCACTGGGGGCAACAAGGTGCTAAATATTATCTGTGCATAGTCTGTAATCAATTCTAAAACAGTTGCCAACAGAGGTTATGCTTATATGGTGTTGAGCAGCTACCTACACAACCATCATGTGCAAACACAGAGTAAAACACGGGTTAAACACGTCACTTGTGTAATGCCTGTTGATTGTGTGCAAAATAGACATGATATTTTTTAAACATGTTTTAATTCGTTCAGAGAATTACAGGCTCGGGGGCATCTAAATCAATGTATCAAGCCTCACCATCACTGTGATTTATGTCTAATTTATATCACTTTAACCAGAGCTTCAAGGTTCTATTATTTTTAGTTTCTGCTGACTAAAGAACATCAGCAGGTGACCTTTCAATTAAAAACAACCTCGGCTAAAATCATAACCGCAAAGCCAGGTGATGTAAAATTGCCTATGGATTACCTAAAATAGCAGAGTGATGAAAAAAAGACCAAGGAAGTTAAAACAACAATAGGTTTTTAAAAAGCTTATTTTGCAAAAGACATGGTTGTTAAATGAGGAAAAATGACTTTGTCTTACGGAGCATCGTGTTGAACTTGCACTAATATCATAAGCCGCACTCTCTTCGCTTTACTTTCAAAACTTTGCTGAGCAAACTTTTTCTGCCAACTCCTGTACAGCTGAGGGAAATTCATCATTGTCAGCCAGTGGATCAAACATGGAGAGGGGGTGAAAATGACAGATACAGCAAAAGTAAAGAAGGGGAAGGTGGGTGGAGATGATGTGGGGAGTAAGGATACAGAGAGATTGGAGCCAGACAATGAGCAATGGTTGAGTGTGTTACTGTGTGTGGGTGGGTGGGTGTAGTAGGTGTGTGTGTGTATGAGAGAGAGATAGAAACAGAGAGATCGGTCCTTGAAGTAGACCCCGGGAGCCGAGGACCAGCTGGACTTTGAGTACTGCCTGCTGATTCTGCCTGCCCTCCCGATCCCCCAATCCCTTACCTCCTTTCCACAAAACCTCTCCTTTCCTCCTCATCCTTACACTCTCCTCTTTACTCCTCTTCTCCTTACCTTTCAACTTTTATTGCACCCGCAAGTATACTAATCTCCTGCCTCTTTATGAGTTACTTGAAATTGCCCATTTTAATTAAACAACTACAGAAAAAGCCCTGAAATCTCTGCGCCCATCATCTCATGTAGATGACATGATGCCAAGATGTTTCCGCTGCAGCTACAGCAAAGTTTGAGGGAAACGCCTGTCTAAAATATCGACTCTTAGTGTCCAAACTGGACTAGCAAAGGACCAGTTGTTGTATTATATTATTTGTTTGTCGCATTATTTTCTCATTTTATATAAAGGAACTGATATACTTTCATATTTGCTCCATAACTACTTGAATACTGAGAGGATTTACCTTTAATGCAGTCTAATGCAAAAAGATGAAGCATCATTCTTTAGTTGTAACATTACTAGTCATCACATCTTTTAGTTGTACACAAAACCTTTGTGCCCTTTGTGATTTGTTTTCATTCACACTCCACGACAGAGTCCTGCAAATGTACGTGCCCTCCTCCAGTTTTTAGTGAGTGAACTCTGAACCATGGCTATACTGGCTATACACCCTGGGGAGGTCAAGAACTGTCACTGGTCTCTGTCCCACACTGTTTAGCCTGTACCGACTCGTGCAATAAGGTGCAACCCCACACACACACATATAAAGCACCTAACCTGCAAACACATCCAGCTAAACAGCCAAGTTTGACCTCTGTGGCAGCAGCTAATGTGCTACAAGAGTCCTCTGGCCTATGGCCCCAATTTGCTATGCCTGAACACACTGGCTAGTAGCTACTGTACTATTGCCACATGGTGATCTTCATACGACACTCTTTTAACAGCCAAGAAATGTGCATCATCTATAAAACAATCATCACACCAAAAAAAAAAAGTGATACACAGTAAGACGATGCTTGGCTGTGGGCTTGACAGGACTAAGACAGAAAACAGAAGAATCCTCTGCAATTTTAATATACAACAGATGTGATTAATGAAATTGCATAATTAATGATGACAGATAAATGGCTTGTTTACAAACTAGTTCTGTCCACCCACGGTAAACAGGGTGTAATCAAATCCCTAACTGTTTGAGAAGTTTGTCTCATAGGGAAATGTAGAGTACAATTTGCAGTGGTTTCTATTCATCAGCCCATCCTTACTCCAACTACATGACACTCACTGAAAAATGCATATAGAAATGGGGAGATACGCTATGAAAAAAAAAGGATTAGAAAGTCAGTGACAGCACAGTGAAGCTTTATTTATGGTTGACACAGATTACAAGGGGAGAGTTTGCAGGCATCAAAAGTGGCATAGGCTCGGCAAGTAATTGTGTTACGTGGTCATGTATCTCCTAAGAACCCCCAACGTGCAAGGCTTTTCATTTCACGATGGACAAGTCCTAAGGTTGACTGGTAGGTACATCATGCAGAAAAATACTGCAGTGGAGAATGGGTTGTGCAGGAAAGCTTGTGCTCACGCCACAGTGGCCCTTTCTAAATCTGATTAGGGCTGCCACGATTAGTCGATTAGTCACGATTATGTCGACGAACAAAATCGTCGAAAACTAATTTAGTAGTCGACACATCGGTTTTTTTTTACTTTGCTTTTCTCTTGAAACTGCGGCTGCAGTTTCCACCACCACGTCTGCCTTCCTGTCACATACACACACACACACACACACCCCTACACACATGCGCAGTAGTGGTAATCGGCGTCAGGCCTGACTGTACCGTAAATGATACCATAACACAGACCCTCCAGGAATTCACGATGTTGCGATTTGCAACTTCAACGCAACTTCAGTGAATCCCCGTGAATTCAGGGCGGTGTTGCAATTTGAACCAATCACTGCGATTTGGGTGGGTCAGGGACGGCCGCACGGTGCGGGAGGATCCCCTCGTGGGACCTCTCCCCGGCGCTGGCGGCTCTGGGTTGGCATGGAAAGACTCAGGGACGAAGGTGGCTCACGGCTCCGTCTGCGAGGTTTACAGTGCCCGCCCCTTTCCGGGACAGTGAATTTACGTATGATCCGATTAGTCGACTAATCGAAAAAATAATCGGTGATTAGTTGACTATCAAAATAATCGTTTGTGGCAGCCCCAAATCTGATGATGAAAATTCATCAACAAACCAAACTTACTTTGGTTTTCTGGCATCAAGAACCATATTTGTATAAGGCACTAGGCACTTCATATCTTCATAGTTAAATTTTCATGTCTTTGACAGTTTGGAGAAAACCTGCTGAAAACATGGACAGCTTTAGACAGCAGAGGTCTTTTTTTGCTGTGAAGTGACTCAGTTCTTGAAAAAAAACAAGCAAGCACTTCAAGTTCACCTACCTTACAGACACATATCATATCAAAGAAGATTAATAAATCTTTGATTTGTAGCACTGCCAACTCACACTGCAGAAACACACAGCTGTTTGGTAGATATGAAGATACAGTATATGTGAAGATCACTTTTTTTTTATTAACTCAAGCACATTAAAAGGATTGGCCATATCATTTAATTATATTACACTTACACATAAATATATATGTGCAAAGCTAACAAAGCTGATCCAATATTGATATTTACTTGCACTTTGTGGTTAATAATTCATATTCTTCAAAGGTGTTTATTTAAACATTTTCGAAAACATACAAATCAAATTCTATGATTAATATATGTAGCTCGAGGTCCCATCCATTCATGTTTTTTGCACAAATGAAGAGAATCAAACAGAATTATTTAATGCCGATAGTCTAGAAGTGGTCTATTAGCTTGTTACATTGCGTTGTGTAACATTTCATATCACAGTAGCTTCAAACACTTTGCATTGAGTGTTTCACCTACAATAAATGCTTCACTTGGAATCCCTGTTTAGCAGAATTACATGTATAAGTTTGATTATTGAATATTGCGTTTGCGTGAGTCATGGACCAACAGGAAGCTTGTCTTGGTCTTTTTAGGATGTTTATATAACCCTGCATAAAGATAGTGTGTCAACCAGCCTTGCTTTCTTAAGCATGATACATGTCAGAGAGAAGGAAGAGGAACAAACACAGAGGTACACTCATCAATGAGTCAATTTGAAATGTTCACAATTTTGTTTTTATGTCCTCAAAATCAAACAGCCACCCAACTATGAACAAAGTAAATGCTAAAAGCCTCTGGATGGAGACTGTATTATTCAACGCATTGCCAAGTGTTGCACACTCTTTTCACAGGAGTGTGAAAATCATAGAGATATAGATTTTTAATTAATATAATTGTACGATAGATACATCAGAACAAAAAATGAGGTTTCTCTTTTGTGATTTTGTTCTAAATGAGAAAAAAAAACAAGCTTGCGTGTTTGTGTTTGTATGTTAAAGCAAAAAGGTGTAGTGTCACACTCCGTGAAAAGGGGAGCACAATACTGTGAGAAGAATGAGGAAAAAAGAGAAAGAGGTAGAGAAGAAAACAGGGTCCTGAATCAAAGCCAATCACGTCAAGGGCCTGAACGTGCCCACTGATTTTTTTGGGGGGGAAAAATGTTCTTATACAGAGGGAGGCGGAAAGAGTGCTGGTTTAAAAAAAGAAAGAGAGTAAGCTGTAACGAAACCTCAGAGGTGAGAAAAAAAAATTGATGAAATGAATGTGAAGTTATGAGGAAAAAAGAAATGTGGGTGGAGTTATAGCCTTCACACCCAACTGACCTGTTTCCAAATAATCAGCCAGAAAAAAAAAAAGATTAAGTTCTTGAGAACGAGAGCAGTTTTCACACTCAAGCACACAAAGAGAAGGACCAGCTCAGAGATGAGTGGGTTGGCTGCATTGTACAGGCCCACTTAAATCTTACTTTCAATTCACTAAATGTGTTATTTAACTTGGCAAAAGAGCTGGTATGTCCCATGGAGCAGCAGGGAGTCTTACCAGGACTTTGCCAAGTTCGCTGCAGCCCTGCTGAACTGCCTTCGCCTTGACTAGCTAGTGACCTTAGACTTAGTGGGTGGTTCGGCTCAGCGGTGAAGAAAGAAGGGGGGAGAGCTTGGAGAAAGGAACAAATTAAGAATAAGCATAACCTCTAGTGGTAGAAGTTCAGCTTTTAATTTTAAAACTCTCCTCGTCTGCCCTTACCGAGGAGGAAAAATAGAAAAGGAAAGGGAAAAAAATGAAATAACAAGCGATAATTCCAACATAGACTCGAGGAAAAGAGACACTCAAACACTCAAATGTCCAAGCAATAGTAGTTACACTGGCCTGTGCTGCCCTGACCCAGAGATTTGTTAGTATAATGTGACTAGCAGGAATGGAAAATATTTTTTGTTTGCTTTGTGAATGATGGAAATGAAGACCACGAGAACAACTTAGTAGTATATATGGTTATGTGAAACCAAAATAATGCAAAGTTATTAGAGAAGTGGAAAAATCCAATAAAACCTCTCAGTGATTGGCTTAAGACAGAAAACCTATTATTTCACTTTTCTTAAACAATAAATCAGTGGTTATTATGGGAACTTGTCAGCTTAAATGACTTTCTAAACTCATAAGCTATATATTCAACACAAGCAATTAAAGCTGGATACAACTGATCCCACATTTGGCTTTAAGATACGCAAACAATAAACTGCTTCAGCTAAATAAAACAAAGCTTTACATTTTTTGGCGTATGTGCCAATCCCATTGAAAACACAATATATAACTTTCCATTTTGTACAGTGCAGCTTGCAAGATTCCTGTTAGCCCAAATTTCATCATAGCTTTCCACTGCATAAAAGCTGATGTGATCATGTGTTGTTTCATTTACAGCATAGTTCAGCATGAGGTCAGAAGTACATAAAAACGCTCACTATAAGCCGCGCAATTAAACCTGACGTTCTATGTTAATAGCCCTATTTGCGCACAGTGTTTTCCAGGGATTCATGCCACTATGTTTGAAAGGTCCAGACTCAGGGGAGGACAACTCACGACAACCCTAAAAAAAGGAGCCATCCATGGTTGCCAACATGATAAACCTGTAGGGAGGAGCCCCAGACATCCACCTCCATGAAAGACTCATCCTTGAAAACAAGTCTTACCATCTTAAACTCACAGGAATTTGAAAGATGAGGCACCCCGCACCATCCTCCTCGTGGCCCACATTGGAAAAATAAAGGAGACGTGAAACACAGACAGAGAGAGATGTTGTGAGGAGGACAGGAAGAGAGGATGAGGAATTATGCCAGGGTCTGAAGATTCATTTTTGAGGTTGGATTTAGAGAAATGGTGTCTGGCAGTATGTCCAGGGTCAAGCCCTGCAGGCCTGGAGCTCAAGCAGCCATCTTGGCAGGGACTCCCATCCAGAGGAAGGGGGGGGCTTGTAAAAGGTACATCAGTCTGCTGGGACTCACCATTTCCTCTTTCCCACCGTTGCACTAATGCAACTTCTGTTTTTCTTTCGAACAGTTTATCTTTGATCAGAAATATATTGCTCAGTCGACGAGCAGTGTAAACATCCAGATAATTTGGAGCAGAAATCATTACTTCCTGTAGTTATATTTACTATTAGGATGATGATACTCAGAAGGGAATTTGTCCCCCTCCCTCACCCCGCAACAAGGACAGAGAGCTCCTTTCCCTTCCTCTGAATATTTTTGAAATGTAAAGGATCAACCTTGGATTCAGCCATTTTCAATAAACAGGGGAGTTCAAATAATCATTGTGACATATTTCACTCTCTCCCTTTATGTCTGTCTTTCTCCCTCACACACATACTGTACATACTGCACCCCCCCTTTGCGAGGCCTCCTACATGGGAAAAGTAGACGGGCCATGAAAGGCATACGGTGTTGATCCAGCCGATAAGCTAACCAATTGGGTTCATTTATCAAGGAAAACCTTTGCTCAAATGTGATCCCTGTGTGTGATGGAAAGCTTTCTGACAACTCTATCCTATCCACGTCTCTGTGGTTCTTGGCCTGGTCGCCCTGCAGAAACCCTAGCAGTGTTATTACAGATCTTTAGTGGCCTACAACAGGACATTAGTTAAAACAAATATGTAAATCTGGGTAAGGGAGAGACTCGGGAGAGAGTCTGGATGATGTATGCCAGATAAAACTATGTCTAGGAAGACTGACAAATGACCTTAACTGTCTTCGTGCTGCAAAACAGTTATATGTGATAAATTAAGAAAAGCAGTGGCTGATCAGAGACGGTAAATAAAACCCATCTGGAGTGGGTTTCTGTCTCTCTCATGTACAAGCTTGAAACTCAATACTCATATCAGATCTGAATGCTGTGCAGCGATAATAGCTGAATATTCATTTTGGTGCAAGCGGAAGACAAACATTCCCGTCCTTAATGACATCTCCTGGGAGGAAGTTCATTACACAAGGTTGTTACGCAACAAAACCCTGTCACTTTGAGGGGTCAGAGGAGGTTCACGCTGCTAACATTAGCGTAAAACCCAGTGGCAAGTAGGTTAGTGACACTTCCTGCATGAATTAACAATTCTCAAAGAAGTGGGAGACGAGTGACATCAGTTCTCCAGGTAGACGCGATAAGACTTCACTATACTGGCCTACTTTATGTCAGGAAGCGAGAGAGCAGCACGAAAACACATTAAGACTTTAGGTGGGTTGTCGATCACTCAAGCTAATTATTCAGTCAATTATTGATTATGTCTTACAGTTTGGTTCTTAAGAATACTCCAATCAATTTTATCAACTGTTGCCATAATCTTTCGTTCTGTAGAAAAAGTTGAAACTGGCTGTCTGTTTTTTTTTAGACTGTAAATCCACAGCTTTTCTTTCATGGAGGGAGATCTGGCTTTATGTTTAATTACTAGTTAGATATTAATTACAGGGTGCTGTAAAATTCAACATTTCTCTTTACAAACACATTAAAGATCGTTCCTTTACAGAGCATTCCAACTGAAAATGTGTAATTCATTCCACTAGGAATTAATGAGACTGAGTAATTACTGTCATATATTTAGAGGTGGTTCGTTATTGTGTATGTATTCAAAATCTGTGTTCGTACATGCTCCTGGATTTCATGGAGAACATACCAGATGTCAAAAACACTGTCTGTATGGAAGAGGGGGAAAAAAAATGAGGAAAAGAAATTCTAATAAGGCTTGTCAAAGCATCTCACACAGTAACAGGCATGTGTACTGTATGTATGTATTACTGATGGAAGGTGTGTGTACTGTATCTGTGTGAGTGTGTGTGTGTGTTTCTGGGAAAACACTGTAAGTTACACACTGTTCTGTGCACTGATTGATGGTTGCTGTCCATGCAGGCCTACATTTTTGAGTGGATTGGCGTCATAGCACATGAGCAAACACAAGATGGAAGACTGTGGAACTCTCCACTACAAAGAATAGCAAGACTCTCTGCACCACATATACACACACTGAGCAGAAACACACAAACACACACACACTCTCTCTCACACACACACACCACACCCACAGATCCACTTCCCCACCTCCAGTGCTTGAAGATCTACCTGCCAGCTGCTGCCAGTCGCAGGGAAAGATGGGCTTTGTTGGTTTTGTGAAGCCCACCGACAAGACCCCCCTGGAGACTGCAGGTCTCCAGCAGCACAAGCCTCAGCCTTATCCACTCCGCCGCACAGGCAATCTGTTTTCTATATTGCCAGGCTGTATCACTGTACTATGCACTATAGAACAGCAATTGAGCAGGAAATTAAGTTAGGGGATCGGTATTTGGCGGAGGAGAACGAGCTGGTGTGGTCTTCCTTCTCCACATACAAGGATCATTAAATATCACACGAGTTTCTTGATAAATTTCCTCTTCTCCTCTCTCTGCTGTTCCCATCAACTCACTCTCCCTCTTCATCCTCTCTTTTCTCTGTCTTTCCGTCTCTTTTCTTTCTTCCTCAATTTCCCTCTCATCATCTGCCCGTTTCACTCTCGTCCTGCTGTATTTGTAGAGTGTATGAAACAAAACATCCTAATGGATGTTTGAACAGCTTGAGATGTGTCGGCCTGGGAACTACCTCCCTGTGACAGGGAGCTCTGGCAGGGAATTGAGACCAGTACAAGGGGAAAATAGGGGACATATTTCTTTCTTTTCCTCTTTGTTTATTTCTTTTCCTCTCTCTGGGTCCTTCTCTCCAGTCCCCCTCCCTTCTCTGTCTATTTTCTCTCATTATTTCTCTGTACATACAAACAGAGGACAGAGTTTAAGCTTTTTTTGGACTAACAGATGCGGAGGAGCGTTTTTTTTTTATTTTTCCCTATTGTCTTAACGTCTCTTCTTTCTCTGTGTCCTCCTCTGCCTTTCACCGACACTTTTTAACCGCTCAATGAGAAACTGTGAGAGTGTACGAAGTTAGTAAGTGATTGAGCGTGCAAGGTCAGGACGTCACGACTAAAAAAACGCAATACTTGACTTTCATTGGAGCAACGGCACTTTTGGTGAGGCGAATGAACATCAAGCATGCACATACACACACAAGGTTTTTTTTTTATTTTACTCCTGTGTGAATTCTCGGTTTTATTTTCTAGACCAAAAGTGGACATTTTGTTACTTTTATTAACTTCTTAATCATAAACCTCATTATGAAACTAATAATTAACTTATATTTCAAATTACTTTTAGGTTAATTTTGGGTATTCAAATGCCCCAGATCTCAACTTATTAATGAAATGTATATTCATAGAGGACATTGATTCCAGTGCCTCATCTTCACACTCTGTTTTTTTGGGTGGACTTTAGCACATTTTGTGAAGATACGCAAGTGAAGTTCCAATGTTAATGCTCTTACTAAATTACCTGAGATTTCCTAAAATTTAATTAACTTTCCATTAAAACGCTTTCCTTCCTGAAAAGATGTGACTCATATGGAAAGTGTTACCCCCTATCAGTGACTGACGTTCCGGGTTTCTGGCTCCGAACTATGTTTTCGTACAAACCTGAAAGCGGACGCTGGCTTTTTCTGCATCCTTCCAGAAAGACAGCAGCAGACACAGAAGCACGCTCACCAGGACAAAGAGCTCTTACTGCTCCAATCTGAGGTCAATCAGTGGTGTTGACAGCTAAATTAACAAGTGCTACAAGCACCATTACATTTGGCTCCTGATTGTGTAACAATGAAGAGATATACCAATACACTGTCAGACACATAATCAAATAAATCAATATCTATAAATAAGCGAACCAAAAGGAAAAAATATATATTGCCCTGGTGGCAGATTTGCGACCGTCATCGGCCACATGGAACACACACACAACACTCGTGGCCTGTGCAGTGGTCAGGTTAGTGGGAGGCAGTCAGAGAGATAAGGTGCCAAACAGGTCTAAATCCCTCCTGAAGCTGTCTTGATGGACAGACAGGCCACCATTAACAATGCTGTGGCTTGTGAGAGCAGCAGCTGATGGAAAGATACCCTGGCATTTGCTGTGTTAAGAAGTGGCCCTTAAAGATTTCACACTTGCAATTTCTTTGAATTATCTGCCATCTCCAGCCTGTCACTCAGCCTGACAATCTCAGATTCATGCTCACTGAGGCACCAGGCTGGTTATTGACAAAGCAATCCGCCGTGATACAGCGGAGCCTGATAAAACATTAGTCAAACAACACGACGTACAACCCTAGACCCACTTCACACGTGGAGCATGGATGCTCAGACTTTTCACGTGCCCTTCCGCTCTTTAAATACATTTTAATTCAGGTTTAGAAAAATGGACTTTTAGCGCAGTGTAGCGGTGCTCTCGGGTTTGTCAAACATGACACCGGGCTCAAGTGTACCTGATGCAAGTTCAAACTGTGATTTTTGTCATGTATCACCGTTTGCTTAGATTGTGGAATAGGGAGCTGAATAGATTTGTTAAGGTCCACCTCAGGCAGCGATGACAGCCAATGCTGTTATGACACTGAACAGACTGCTTATCAGATCTTTAATGGTTTGATTCGCTTGCTGCTCCAGACAGGCCATGATAGAAATATCACAACATCCCCATTACCCTCAGCATTCAGTACATAGTGCACAGCCTGTGCTTTCTATGAATTATTAAAAGCAGACAGATTACGCTGCAAGGCTGGAAGTCTAGAGGCATGCTACAGATGCTGCTGAGCAAAACGGTAACATCAGAAGTGTGTTTTTGTTCTTTTTTTTTTTTTGCAGAAGGAGGACTGCATCAGATTAGAGAGGGTGGCCGTTTGGATAGGTGTATGGGTACGCGAACAAGAGAAAAGGAAACAGCAGGTGGGGTTTGGACGTGTGTGTATTTCTGCGCACATGTGTGAGTGTCTGTCTGTGTGTGTGTATGTGTGTGTGTGTTGCAAAGGATGATGGGGGGTGAAGGGCATAGTGTCAGGGCTTGTCTGACATGTGGCCTGGTGGGTTGGCTGGATGGTTGGTTTGCTGTCTAGATGGCTGGTTGGGTGCAGCCCAGCTCGAGCCTGGCAATTCTCTCTCTTTCTCTCTCTCTCTCACACACTCTCTCTCTCTCCCTGGAGTGACGGGCTGAGACATTAAGACAGGCGTTTTAATTAACTGTGCCACTCTTCCACCTGCTGCCCTCAATATGCTCCGGCCCAGGCAAGCTGTCTCTCATACCACTGACTCTCTTGCTCTCTTTTTTGGCTCCATCTTTCCCATCTCTCCATAATTTTTTCCGCGCTTTCTCGTTCCTTTTCTGTCCAATTTTCAAATCTCACCCTCCATCACTGCGACTTGCTCTCCCCTAACCTCTCTTTTTGATCCCCTGTGCATCCCTCCGCCGTTTGACCCTAATAAATGAAGACTCACACCAATAGATAAGGCGATTCCATGAGGCTCATATGACAGAATTAGCCAATTTCTTTTTTGAACTTGGAGAGAATTAATTTCTACATGTGTCCTGTTCTACTGACCCTTTAACTACCCCCCCCGCCCATCTCACACACACACACAGACTCACACACACACACTCTCACGCTCTTCAAATCTATCTGGTAATTCAGTTCTGCCCGACACTCATCAGGCTATTCATTAAGGCCTGATTGAAGATGGATATTTCTGTTCCCTCATGACAGAATGGAGCTAGGGATCAAACTGGGGACATTACGGGATTTAGAAGAGCAAATGCAACACACAGCAGCGTTGTGTATGTGCGTATCTGTACGCTTGGACATGTCTGTGTGAATGCGTGCCCATAAATGTTTGTATTAATAGGTGTAAATGTATGCCTGGCCATTTAAGATTCTCATTTAGTGCTGTGACTCCTATAGTTTAATCATTTAGATCATAAATTGAGAATTAATTCAAACAGAACGGAGCAACAAATGATCCACTTTTAGCACTCTACTTAAATTGTATTACACTTTTAATGGGGTTAATAATAGACAGCATTAGCAACACAGGAAAACGACTCTACAAAGTGTTATATTAAAAGGATTAATGTCCTCCCTTCAGAATTAAAGCCAGGTCTTGGAGATACAGCTAAAACTAACAAATGGCCCAGCTCTGGCTCCATGAGGGGGCCTCAGTCGAAACCTCACTACAGTAAGGAGACAGCAACTGGGGCCAATATATCAGCCAGCCAGACAGGGAGCATTCATCTGCTCCGTTAGGAGAAGTGACTTTGAAGTTCTCCGCAGTGAGGTGAAAGAGCAGCCGTGGCCTCAACCTCTGTGTTTATGTAGCCGCACTAGCCCTGGGAGAGCTCTTAATGAATGATGTGGATAGATGGACACCACAGCTAAAAGCACACACACTCACACGCCTGTGTGGGGGCCAAGACACACACCAAGGATTTACGCATACTTTATGTTGAGGTCGTGGACATGTTGGCGTGTACTGCGCATGCAAGCACTCACCCTATGTCTGCATATACTGCTAACAGAGCGATGTCTATAACAGTAAGCAGGAGGTACTGCTGGATTTGGTAAATGTCGAAAATGTCTGCATTACACTGTGTTACACCGACATGTTTTAAACATAAGCAGACTAACCTGTTAGAAGCAGGCTATGCCAACATCCTCCGGCGATGTCTCTCACTGGCCAGCTTGGTCGCATCACTTCCTCTGGGAACGGGATGTTTCTCTTTAAGTTCCCACATGATCGCCCACAGCCCCACTGAAACAACCTGCCGTCACCTGCATGTCATCAATGAGTAAATTAAATAAAGATTTTTTTTTTTCCAAGCAAAAAAGTAATTATGTGAATCAACAGATTAACACAAAACTGTGTCAAAACAAATGTAGTACACAAAGGTATGATCCCGTAATGTAAGGTATATGAGAATAACAACTGATATAAGATGTTTTGGACTCTGTGCACTTCCTCCATTAATTGCGAAGTACAACACGGGCCTCTAACCCCCTGCAGCTCATCTTGCATCTCTCTCCAACACGCCTTTAGGAGCATGTTGTCCTTGTTGTGCTGCTGCTGCTGCATGGGGCCTCTGGTGATAAATTATGGATGCAACGCAAAAGCTGTAAAATTTGTTGTATCTTCCATTATCTTCATGTTAAAGGCCACAAAAGCTCTTCAGTGAAGTCAGCCATTAAGAAATGACAGGTATTGCTATCAGGCTTCTTTATAGCCTATTACCTGCAATGACAGCAGCTGCTGCTGCACCACTGTACGGCCTATCACATTATTTGCAGCTAAAGTCAGCTACTGTGTCATTTCGCCTCATTTTCTTGACAGTGCTATCATAAATCCATTGGGCTGCAGGGGAAACTGTCGACTACCTCGATTATCTTCATAGCCTGAATGAATTCTGAAATGTATGTAACAGGCAATGACTGTTATGGATCAGGAGCCAGGGCCATATTCTCGCTAACACTCTCTCTCTCTCTCTCTCTCTCTCTCCTTGTCTCCCTCTCTCAGGTGATGTGCCGATCGAGGGCTTGAGGGCTCTGATATTCGCATAAAATTGAGTAAAATAGGTGATCTTTGAAGTACACAGTGACAGCTCCTGACTAGTGACGTCAGCTCGATGTGGTAAAGATGTTGTCCAGCTGATTTGTGCTGGTGTGTTTTTATGGAAATAAAATCTAGCGTAATGGGTACAGGGTCAAGATATGATGGAGCAAATTAAAGAAAGAGAGGTAACTGGCACTTGACATAAATACTGCAACATGGGACAAAATTTTGTGTATTGTCTGTGTATCATTATTGTACCTGTCAGTGCAAGACTATGGTTTGCCCCACAGGTGACCTTCGACACGTGGTCCACACCCTCCACAAAGCGTGGCACGACCGCATTTTCATTAGAACCACTGCCAATTTGTCCATAATCATTCTGCCTGTAGGGAGAAGAGTATAAACACATAATTAAAAACATAATTAATTACCTGCGGGCATCATCTTCATACTGTTTTATCACATTTAAAACTATATGCAACACCACTTCATAGCATGAAAAACACTGCACGTCTTTCAATTTCTATAGGGTAAAATAAATAATCAAATCAATTAAACTATTGCGGTGAGCGGCTTCCACTGGGAACTGTGGAACATATGCGTTTCCTCCCATTTCTACGAATCCGCTTTGTGACAATAACGAGACACAGCCCTATCAGAAGTGAAACACCTCACTAACTAATTAGACTCTCAGGCTGCAGACTGACAAAATAAAAAGAGAAAAGTGCTTGAAGGAAGACTTGCTCTCCCGCAATTTGCATCTGCCACTTTTTACTGCATCTGTTCCAAGTGCCATTCAACGTTCTCTTCCTCCTTTTGTTGGGAAGTGTTGAGCCCCAACTATTTAAGCTCACCTCCTACCTACCCAGAGCTTTGTTCGTGCTCCTCTGCAGACCAGTAATGAGCCAACCGCCACAAAACCGCATGGAAATTAATGACTCATTACGGACGGGGCCTAGACCACTCCACAGCCTTCTCCTCCTCCCCCGCTCCACCCCACATGCCCGCATGTAATCCTCTCTCTCTCTCCCTCTTTCTCTCTCTTACTCTCATCCCTTCAGCCCATACAGAAAGACCCCAACACCTCCCTATCAATTAGAGCCTATTACAGGGCTCCCATGCTAGCAGGGCAAAGAAAGAAGGCCTTCACAGCTCAAGAGTGTGTGCAGGAGAGATTGGGAGAGTTGAATGAGGAGCCTTAAGGTGCTCCTTTCACACCCTTGCCCTTATCCATTATGCCAGTCTGTAGAGCCCCCTAGGAGAAACGTGCAGTCCCAAAAAGACTTGGGGATGAAAATAAGTCAAGGGAGGGATTCTTGGTCACACCTTTTCCCTATTCCTTCTACTCCAGTGTCAAATTATATCATAACTAGTCCTTAAGCAACCTGGTCACTGTGCTCTTCCTTTCAATAGAGTGTTGAAAAAGCTGGTGAGATCTGAATACTATGTCGTAATAATCATGCCATCTGGGTCTGTATTCCAGGACGGAAAGACTGAGACACATATTAACAAGATAAAGCAAATGATGGACAAGCACCTACACATGAAAATTCATGTGGTTATTGATTTCTTCTAGTTTCACTCCCTTTTACCCTCCAGTGCATTCCCCCAGGCAATACCTCCGTGTACATGGGACAGTTGGTCTTTGTTCCGAGAAGAAAATACTGTTTTACATTGCCAGCATTTTAGAATATCTTCTCTTTTTTTTTTTCCCTGATAGGATATGTATCAGCTTTTCATCCAAGCATGCTATGCTCATTGGCTTTTGAAGCTATGGTGCATTTCAAGGCAATCCCTCTGAGAGTGAATGGGTGAGATCACATGGGTATGAGGTGGTTTAGAATGGCAAATCCTGCTGAAAGTGTCATTTCCAGTCGGAGACATCAATTTGGTGTGTGAAACGGAGCCCCAGGAGAGCCCGATAGCCTGGGAGATTCCTGACAAGAGCAAAAGGGCCTGGGGATCAGCTCATGCTCACCTGGATAAGACGGGAATTTCAGAAAGCGCTTCAAATACACAGAGCAAAGTGAGAAAGGAGGAAGAAACATGACAGACAACTTAGGAAAAAAAAGTGGAGAGAAAATCGAAAAGAGAGGACCTCTTTAATATTACTTCCACGGCATATAATTATGCTGCGTGTAGCATACAGTAAATTGTAGTAATGCCATTAGACTCATTTGTTCTGTAGATACAAAATAAAAACAAATTATTACTTATGTTAAAAAGAAAAAATGCAAATCAGCAACTTCTTTGCTTCACTTTGTCCTTTTTGACTTTGATACTATTGTATACAGTTTGTTTGCATTAGTAAAAAAAATTAATACACAAAACAGGAGTTGATCAATGACCCCCATCTGGGGAGGATTGTCAAAGCTCATAAGTATGGTTAATAGGGAGATATTAAAACACTGACATGCACAAATTAAAAATCTAAATTATTGGCAGCAGCTATTTCTGGCTAAACATTTTGGTAACTGTAAAACAGTGTACATAGGCAGTGGTATTAACTCTAATATAAAGCCTCAATTAGCTGAAGTGAGAGTAAAATGGCTGATAATTATTGTGCCAGCTCATTAGACTTGTTTTGACACTAAAACCACTTAAATCACTACACAGGCATATACACAAGCACAGATGCAAATACACATGTGCAGATGTTGAGAGTTTATTCCCATCATAATGAGGCAGATACTGTACAGGTTGGGTTTTACTTGTTTAGATGAAAAACTAAACACTTCAAACTAGATTTAATGGGGTCTTCCCATTACATGGCCAATTTATAAATCTGTCTATGGGTGGTAAATTTAACGAACTGATACCTTGCACAGAAACAAATGGAAAAGGAATGCCATAGCACGCCACGGGACTTGTTAAAGATGTATGGTTACGTATGTTTTAACTGTATTTTTTCCTCTTAAGGGCAGAATGCAGCACAAAAAGCTCATGTAGTTTGGAGTGTCACGAAGGTCTCAGTATAAAAACCAATAATACAGAAGTTAATTACAAAGTCATTCAGCTTTAGAAGACATAACCTGAGTAAAGCAAACAAGATAGTACCTCTGACTCTATTGATTTTGTGAAAATATAATCTATGAAACGGTGAAGAGCACAAAAGCAAGCCAATCGTCGGCTGTACCTGCTATACATCTTAGCTAATAATGATACAGACTCCTTAGGAATAAAATCCTTGGGGCCGGCCATGAAAGTTTAAGATTCAATGCGGTAAAATACAATGTGCCGTAAAATATTAATGTGTGTGGTAAAATTATGCTGGTGGTAATATTTTAGATTGCTGCTGTCTGTAAAAGAGGCATATCTGTATTTATTTACAAGCAGGGATAGTGGATGGGGGGGCTTTGTTTGAAGCCACGTTTATGAATATCGACTCAGGCTCCTAGGTAAGTGGCTATAAATCTGTGAGAGGATCTTTGTAAAGTTCCCTTGAAGGGCATAACTTCAGGTCTAACCGCCTCCTTCCTTCACTTGACTTTTAAACATTTAGATGTAGCCCGGCCAACCGCATTTAGAGCAGCTTCTAAATTATGAAGGGATCCATTTTGAGACTCCAAGTGTTAACCAATCAAAGTTGATAAATTGTGGCAATAGATTTCTTTTGGATAGAAACAGAGGTGTGTTTGGCCCTTGATCTAGAGTGTTTATGAGTTTGGGGAATACTGAAATGGATCTCTGCAAAACCTGCTATGTTCCAGATGTTGACTTGGATGTACTCTGCAGAGGATGCCCTTAAACCTTTGCGACGCACACCATACACCCACACTCCTCCTTTAAATATGCTTAAACCAGATACTATGCCATACTATTCATTGTTTTTCCAAGTACGTATACAGTATTTAAATTTCAGCCTGATCTTTCCATGCTAGTCTCTTTGGGCAGGATCATGAAAAGTGTGAACTACTTGGAGCTGAAAGCATGACCCGTGCTAATGAGGAGCATTACTTGGTGTATGATCAAAACGATCATGTATCACAAAGCTCATATCACCTTAGGCTATCAAGACCAGCTGGAAGAGTTCTACAGGTCATCGTGGGATGAACCTTTCGCAGATGACTCATTCACACCTTCTTTTTCTTCTTCTTCTGCGCCATATCTTTGACATGTTTATCTTCTTATTTTGGTTCAAGGTACTCAAGTTCAGATCACGAGGGTGATTGCATTAGTAATGGTGCTGCAGTTGGCTGACCGTGAGATGATGGACACAGAGGTCCGTATCCTCCGGCTACGATGATCACATAGGAGCCAGGATTAAGAGAACTGATTTCTTTCCTGGTTGAGTTCAAAGAGCTCAATCAAAGTGTTTCACTGCTGAACTTTTGGCCCCACAATTTAAATGCATAATTTACTGACAAGTGGCGATATGGTTGAACCCTGTGAAAATATTATTTTTTTGTTTTTTTCTGCCTGGTGATGAATGCAGCAACAGTTGATGTCACCATGCACTAATAAACGCTGGAAAGCTGCATTGATCCAACCATCTAATTCAAAGAAAATAGCTTCTTCCTGGAGAAAATTGACAACCCCCTCCATTAACAACCCATCTTTCTCTCTCTCTCTCTTCATTTCTTCCCATCTCCCCCTTCTTTCTCCTCAGTGTGCCCTCCTGCTTTCTCGGGGCTAATCCTCGTAGCCTCCTCGTCTATGTCTACATAAGCGAAGAGGCTACAGACCTCAGCTATCTCTCTCTCTCTCTCACCATTCTGTCCCTGACGCTAGCTGACACTAGGTATCAGTTCACACCTTGAACACACAGAGAGAGGTGCTAAACAAGGACTTCAGGACATGTCACAGCACACTTAAGGGGCTTTCGCAGTGATACGGGAGTTCAGATGTGGCAGAGCGAATAGAGCATGTTCATTCAGTAGCACACATACTTTACATAATTCTGTTTGGCTTAAAAGTAGTCCACAAAAATAAAACAGTTAATTAAATAGTATTAATTAAAGATCCATCAAGACAGAAATAAAACACCTATGGCTTTTTACTCAAATGACTTCATGGCATTATGGCTGGGTTTTGTATTTCACATGTAAAGCTCACGATCATAAGTGTTTGTCTTACAACTGAAGGAAATACTTCCTCTTCTGAGATTTAAACTCTTTTTTCTAAAGGACCTTGTGTGTCTGCAGTTATGGTGGTTACAGTAAGCCTCTAAGATCTAATGCAATTAGGCTATGTTCAGTGCTTAATCAGTCTTGATTACCTGTTGAACGCTGCAAACAGGCAGCCTCGTGGCTCTCAGAGACATGGAGGTTGAGTCGCACTAATTAAAAGTGATGCAGAAATGAGAGAGAAAGAAGCTAAACAAAATACATGATTATAAAATTGCTAACATAAAAAAAAGATTTAATGTGTTCTCAAACCCTGTAAACTATTTGTTTTGAATGTTTTAAGAGGATTCATTCCGACATGACAAACAATGGAAAGCATCTGTAGTTTCTGTCTTTGCACACATCCACTTGTAATTTTCCTAAATACACCCTGAGAGTTGAACCCAGCCGTACATAATGTAGTGGCTCTCTAGACATGAGGACTCCGGGTAGATGCTCAGGTAGCAATCCAAGCCCTGTGACAAGATGTGCCAATAAGAAAATGTTTTCTGGGAAAAGTGTTGAAGAGATTGCCCCCCATCTACAGCATAACTGCTTAAAAAGTGGACCACATCCCCAAAGTTAGAGCAATTACACAGTGCATTTTTTTTTCCACCTCTCACTTCCTGTTGTGTTACTGAAAATCGTGCAGAGCCCACACCACTTTAAGCCAGTATTTACAGTTACGATCTGGCTGTTGTTTTCCAAGGAGCAGAGCTGTGCTTTGCCGTTTTTTTTATTTATTTTTTAAATTCATTTAGCTGTAAGGCAGAGTGTGATAAGACAGAACGAAGACTTCCCTCATAACGAGGCACATGCCAAGTCTGACATAATCCAATCTGGTCCATTTTCATCAGCTTTTGTCTTGTGTTTTTTGCTTCTCTTTTGGACTTTCCTTTGGTTCCAACGATGGCTCAAAAACCTGAAATGACACAATTCGGTCGCACTTGTATGGCGGTGAGGCTGCAATCCAAACGGCTTTTCTGCAGAGAAATCCTTGAAGACCCACACACATTTAAATCTGGCCCTGGGGGCAACAGGCTCTAAACCACTGAGATAAAAAACCATCCAGGCCAAAAGCAGAAATATATATTTTAAGGGAGGGCTTACCATGGCAACAAAAAGGCATGTCAAACTTGTGGAAAGGAGGAATTCTGACTGAGGAGTAAACACAGACCAGTGTGCCCGTAGGAAAGCCTAGGAAAAGCTCTCCGCATATTAAAGGGCCCAGCCTCACATATGTATACAGCAGAAAAAGAGACAATGGTGGTAATAACAGGCGAGGCGTCAGGGTGCGGAAAAGACGGTTAAACGGTCATTTGTGAGAAGAAACGTAACAGTGCTTAATAGAGACTGTGCCATAGGCTGGGTCTTACATAAGGAGACACACAATGTCCCTCTTCAGTGTTGTACTGAGCCTCAACAAGAAACATTTCCTCCGGTCTACTGGTCTGCAGTGAGTCAAAACATTAACCACTTACTAAGGAAGCTTATTTGCGATATCAACACCTGGTTCAACAGAGACTCCAGATGTTTCAGAGTAATGTCAGGTAACGGATACGGTATCGCCAAAATATTTAGATGAAAAATGAGTCAAATCTTACAGGAAGTGGGAATATAGTAATAGAAACTTTTAGGGATAAATGGAGGCAAAGGTGACCACAAACAGTCATGCTGAAACAAGACCACAAAAAGTACTGGATATTTTGTGTGTGTATATAAAGAATGATTCTCTGGAAAATCTCAAACTGCTTTGCCACAAATTAAAGACAGGCAGGAAAAAATACGGCACCCCACTGCTCGGTGCCATGCAGTGCCACCTTCGCGGCGAGCCGTCAATATGCTGTGTGGATATTTTCAATCCTCAATAACATCTGACGACAGCAAAACAAATTCAAAAAAAGGGAGAAATGGAGGAAGGAAAAAAAGAAAGAGTGGAATCCTCAAATGAGAAAAACCTTTTTCTGTATTCTCTTTTTCTATTCACACTCATGCCATGAATGCTTACGTTTCCAGCGTAAACACAATCAGTGCTGTGAAAGAATGATGAAAAGCCGTTACTTTTATTATAGGAGAAAATAACAAGCTCTCATGAAGGGATTGATTGTTTTCAAATCGTAGATCTTTGTAAGAGGAGTGTAAAGTAGAGCTAAGTCTCCATTATAGGATGCTGCTGCTACATTGCTTTTGATTTTCTGTCAACATCCCTCTTACCAACCAGGCACTGTATTTACTAAATGCATCGGGGCCAAGAAATGGATTGAATATATTGTTCGTCTCCTGCAATCCAAACTGTGTCAACCAGTTGGAGGTATTGCAGGTCTTTTATTCTGTGCGTCTCACTCTGCCAATGTTTATAGGTACTGTAGCACTCTTCTGAATAGTTGACTGCACAATATGGGTGTAGTTACAGTAACAAAACCCAACATAAATTAACCGTGAACCATGCAAACAGGAAACTCACTCCTGCAAAGCTCCTTTTCTCCGATGTGAGGATTATACACAGAAAAATAAGTCCCGAACCAAAAGAAAAGTGTTCCCCAAACATGCCCCTACACAAATCAATGCCTGTTTAATAAACATGTTTTTGTTGTTTCTATTTGTAAGTCGCACGCTTTACTGGTTTTACACACAAACGCTGTTTTTTGATGGTAATGATTATTGAAATGTTTTCAACAAATGAAATGCAAGAAATACGACTGAGAAGTGGACAGGCATGGCATTGCCATGTTTTTAATAAAAATGTAAGGTGTTTTATATTAATGCCCTGCTATTTGATTTTATTTTTTTTTATATCCTACAATCTGCTTACAAGAATGAAATAACTGAATATTCAAACACAAGGCCGACATTACGATCCTACAACAATGGAGCCTATATTAGAGTGAAGAGGGTAAAAAAGAGACACTACACCAGCGTTAATGCAGACTATTTATCTCCAACTTCCACCACACACACATCAAAAACATATGTGCACACACATACAATACAGTGCACTATGCTGTATGTAAGCACATACACGCTGCCACACAAAACACACAAAACTTGCATCCTCCTCTGGTCGCAGCATATGTCTTTGGTCGCCAAGTTGCCCTACCCCACTGTCTATTATAAGTCAGTCATCTGCACCCTTCCCCTCTCCCTCAGAGTCATGGCCTCTTTGTCCCCTCTGAGTACCCCAATAAATTCAAATGTAATGCTCCTAAATGAGATCACTTACATGTGCCATTTCTCTTCAACCATATTTATCATCTAACACTTTGGCCTTCATTAACAAATGGCACTCAAGGGGGTGGTGGTGGTGGGTGATTCCTCATCCCTGCCATAGGGGGGAGGGGAGGGTGGGAGGGGGAGAGAGAGAGTGAGATGAGGGAGAGAGAGAGAGAGAGAGAGAAGGCTGTCACCAAATGACACAAATTAAACCGGGTGGGGGTTAACACTTCACTTTGTGACGTAAGTCTTAGTACAAAGTCGCTAAGTGAACTGAATGAACTAAATGACTGGTCAACAGATCAGGATAGATACTGTAAGCAACAGTAACAAAAGGCAAGGCCGCAGCAGAACACCTTTCCTGTGCCATTTAATATCCTGACATTCAAATAATTGTGTTTGCACAGTTTAACTATAATGTGTAAACACTGCTGCCAGCACCCAGGATGCCAAGGATACAAAGATGACTCATCTCTGTGCACCAAAACAGTTCGGAATCGTAATTTTAACCTGGAGCAACACACACACATGCATACACAATCCCTCCTTCACAACACTATCAAACACTAAATGTAAAAATCCAGAGGCCACCCACTGTCCAATGAGCATCAGCCAACTAGTTTGGCATTTGCATCGATGGATTTAATTGGCTCGTCGTCTCCAGCCTTGTGTAAGGCAGTGGGGTGCATTTGCATGGGACTACTCCTTTAATATTACATACTGTTCATCACTTAAGGTTAAGCCTACCTATTGTTAAATTTATAGTCCAACTATTCTTTGGGCTCTGGCACAGTCTCCTCATCTGCATTGGCAAAGAAAACGTTCAGTTTAGCTATTAATTATCACGACAAAGGAAAGATGCACAAAGCAAGGGTAACCCCTTTTTTATTTCCTTTAATAAACATTTTAAAACAGCTTCATTATAATAATGTATTTTGATTAACGATGTTTACCACAGTGCTGGTTGTGAAAATTGCTTTCCCATAAATTAAACCAATAAAAGTTAGTTGATGAATTATTGCCTAAATGTAAAATGTTAGAGTCTAATTCATTCACAGCAGCTCCACTCTGTACAGTATCTACAAAATCTACATATTCATATAATAATAAACATAATTAATTAATTTAATTTACCAACAACTATACTGAAAATATTTTTCTTTTCTTTCCTATTCAGATATTCATTGTTTCAATTATGAACAGATACAAATACTAAGATTCATTGTTTCTGTAATTCAGCAACATTATATGGTGCAGTTATTAACTTTAGAAAATGTTAAAGAAAGTTTTTATGACGTACTTTATGTATGCAAAAGTATATTCCAGGAGTCCAGCTTAAGTGAATTTCCATGTGTGTATGCGATCTATGTAGGTAGAACACAAATGCATGTACACTGTATACACACATACATGCATGCATTTATTTAGAACTATTAATGTATTATTCATGAATGTTTTTCAACTGTTATATGTTCTGCTTTCTTTCAGAAGTAACAGCTTTTAACTGTTTTCTAACAATTACCCTTTATTCACATTTTACATGAACATGTGTTCAAATCAGCTTTTCATTGAAGGATTTAGCACTTACTGTAATACAGGATCATTTCAAGTCATTTGCACTGTATCTTCATACATCTGTGTCCATGCAGAACATCTGTGCAAAATCTCTTCAAAAACAACAAAATGGCACGCTGGGTGGTTACAAAAGTAGATCATGTTTTCAACATGATATCATTTAAATTAAGTCATACCCCGGATCAACATGTTGTTATACTGACATAAAACATGTCAGGTAAATTCAAACAGACACAATGCAGAAATCTATTTGTACTGACTCCAGCTTATGTTTTTTTTTAAATTTTCTTTTTTATTTCTACTTTATTTAAATAACATTACAAGAACTGAAACACGTTTTTTTAGCATAACCATGTTCAGTTGTTCTCTGATAACTGCTTGTTCATGCTGATTTCAAATAATGCTTTGTGAGTCTCTTGTATTTAGCAGAGCAAAAGGCTGTGTACCCTCAAGGTAAATTTATCATCTCCCAAAAAAAAATTAGAAGAAAAAAAAGGAAGCTTTGTGGGGCAAGTCTAACATTTTAACATCTCTGTGTTTCATCTAAATCGCTGACAACAAAATAGCCTCTAGCATGATTCTCTCTCTCTCTCTCCCTCAAAGTTAACTATGACATCTGGCATGGGCTCTGAACACCATGACAACAGACACCACGATTAGAGACACCACGGCAGCATACAACTGTAGTGCAAGAAAAGAGACAGTGAGGAAGAGAGGGGGAGACACACAGCTTGTTAATGGGGGAGAATGCAATGTAAAGAGATCAGTAATTACCATTATTTAAACAACTCCCAATAACAAGTGGATTATGTAGAGCCCTCGCTATTGTGAAGACGAGCGTCGCTCTAATGTTTCTGATGCAAATCCTATTTTTTTTCCAAGTTTTAAAACGTGGCATTGTCTCGACAAATCACATATGCCGGTGATGGCAAACGTACAGTAAAAAACACATAATTTGTGCTCAGCTAATAACTAAGGACACTCGCTTGTTTTACAGTGAATATTTGTATGCATTATTCATTTAAGTATAAAGGATCCAGAGGAGATGGTACATGAGCCCCTCTGTGTGTGCCCTGGGGCTATTGTCATGGTGGGCATAATAGGAGAGGATTGTAGTGCAAATGTTGTCATCTGTATATCCTAATGCCGCAATTTAGGATGGGACTCTATGCGACTCATGACGAGAGGTCTGAAATGAAGACAGAAGGAGAGAGATGACAGAGTGACAGGAGAGAAAGAGAGAGAAAGAAAGAGAGAGCCATGTCTTTGGTGAAGTGAGGAACACTTTGGCAGGTAATACTCTGGACACTGCCAGTCACTTTCCCAATCAGGCAGAAATGATAATTTTAATAGACATTCAATTAGATTCTTTTTTTATTTCCTTTTTTTTTTTTTTTAACACTCCTTCCTTTTGTCGGTCAAGACCCCTTCTCCATTCAGATTTATCTCCGAAACACATTTTTGTTCAGGCAAAACGATGGACTGACAATGCAAGGGAAGAGTGAAGTCAATTTTGGTTGATGTCACTGACGGCTTAGCATGTAATTACTGTCACACATGCACAATAGCGGTACTTAGAAAAGTGCAAGTGCAATCAATTTAGTTTTGAGGACTGCAACTTAAATTTAAAGTGCATAACTTTGTTTGAAAGAGTAAGGTTGTTTAAATGTGAATATATATAAATATATGTAGTGTTTTGGAAGTTTTTTTTCCCCTCTTCTTCCGCTTCAAGATCTGGAATGGATTGTCCAGCAGCACCCTCTTGTGGAGCCCAAGTAAAATGCAACCTGTGTTAAGCACTGCAGCCTCTCTCTGCTGCCTTCTGCATCCTGCTGCAGCACTCTTCCTTCGAGCTGGCTCTTCCCCCTCCAGCCTCTTCCTGTCGGAGACGCCCCGACCACTTCCCCTTTTTCTCTTCCGATGCATCTCTGCCTGTATTTCTCGCTCGGGCCTGGCGCGATCTCAGTGACCTCTTAGTCAAATATTTAGATGGTCGATTTCAACCCCTTTAAGGAACTGCCTCGCAACCTCTCCCCATAAAGAAATCGATGGGCTGAGTTCAAATGCCAGTGAAAATGTTCAAACATAAACAGGTTCATTGGGAGGCTATGGGGAGGAGTGTTGGCAGAGGTAGGAGTGTTGGTAGAAGGAAGTGGGGGCGGAGGGGTGGTGTGGCAGCGAAAGGGTGGGGGGGGTCTGTTGCAAATGTATGCACAGCCATAGAGCAGCTATGCATATGCATAATGGTAGAGAGGGATTACACAGAGGGATGAGCAGAGATACTGAGAGGGTTTAAAAAGAGGGCGAACGCTCAGGACACAATGAGGCAAGGCGGGGCATTTATGTTTACCAACGGAGGAGACGAGACGAGAGGAATGTATTTGGTCCATCATGGCGAAAATGGGCTTCGCCTCTTGTGCTAAACAGAGTGACCTCTAGTCGGGGCCTTGGGGGAAGAGGGTGTGGAGGGGGTAGAGTAGTTAGAGCAGCCTACTCTCCCTGTTCCCTTCAGGGAGCGACACTGCACCAAACAGCATGGACAAACCAGGGCATTAATATCCTCACACTAACCCCCTGACAATACCCCATTATGTATGTACGCCTCTGTGCATTACACACCTTGAACTAGAAACAATCGCGCCCTTTTTCTTTCTTTCCCCTTAGCACTTGAACCGCAGCCAAGAAATGCGCATTTCATTATATATTTTTTTATTTCATAGGCAAACAAGGGGTGTACGCAAGCGCACACACACACGCACACAAACACACATCGCTGAACACCTTCACTGTGTTCTTTACATAATCAGTTACCTTGTGACACCTACCTTTGCTGCAAATGACTGTTTGCCTTTTATTCTGCTCTGTGTTTTCTCTCTATCTCTCCCTTCCAGCCATGTGTATCATCTATAATTACAATTCACACTGATTCCAGCCCGCCATGCTAAAACCCAGCCTACAGTATGAAATAAGAAAGCAGCTTGTAAGGTGCAAAGGGGAAACATGACAACTAAGACACAAGGGAAGGGGGTAGAGAAGGAAAAAAATCTAAACACAAGCTCTGGCTGTGGGGTAACAGCATCAGCGCGGTATTATGATGTTTCTAAATGGGGAGCGTGTCTCGTGACACGGGTCCCTGTCCAGATATCGATTGCTCCTGTGGCTGCAACACTAACAGCAGTGGAGAGCCATTGAACTTTAAAGCAAATAGTCCTTCTCCCCCGCTCAGCGTCCTCTCACAGGCGATCAATACAGGTCGGCCCAGCACGGCTAACACCTCTATCTGGAATAATGGCCTTCCTCCTATAGTTACAGACCAGGAAGATATACAGATGGCCTGGAACAGGATGGGAAAGTGGTTTAAAAAAAATCAAGAGGGTGAGGTTAAAACATACACATTACTAATTTTGAATAATAATAATACAATAGTCGATTTAGAGGAGGAGACAAGCAAGCTACTAAGCTGCTGAAGCTAATAGCTTTAAATTAGGGATTAAAACAGCAATTCATCTATAAATGTCAAAATATTAAATTGGAATAATTTTTGTAAGATAAAGCAATAACAGCAAGCACTGAAAACATATACTTTATGAGAGGCTCAGACAGCAGTAAAACCACTGGGGCTTGGACACTCCTTCCTTATTGTCCTTTAACAGTCTTCCATTTACTTTCGTGCTTAATAGGTAGAGGTGGGCTGGGCGTCTGATCCACATTAGACCTGTATTAGCCACTGTGACCCAAATGTTCCCCACTCCATTACTCTGCTGCATGGAGTGGAGTGGAGATGATGGCCCTGAGAAGAGAGGAAGGCCGAAGGGGTTCAGCATGGCTGGGCAGAGATCAAGTGTGAACGGAGAGAAACGCCCATCGCCCATTCTGGATCACACTGGAACCCCTCTCAGGACCCCCAAAGGGATACACCCTGTATTCACCTCGGCCCTGTCCAACACACTGCAAAACATGATATGAATTGCCCTTATTGTGTACAACACATGTTATCATAATAGAGCTATGGATGGCATGTATGTCCAATTTACTTCTTTAAAAATATATTTTACAACCAAACAACCACCGTGAAATCCAAACTGTCAGCGAATAAGTGCTGTGGATCTTTGCAGTTGTTCACAGTGAGCAAAATAAATAAAGAATGCATTTTTTGGTGATGGCGATACACTGTACTGGGATATTTTTGAAATGAACTGCTGTCTGGACCAAACACAGACAATGCAAAGGTTTCTCCATCCCTGTCTTTCTGTTTAAGGGTATTACTGTAAAACAGGCAACTGGATAATAGCAGGGTTCAAAGCAATATGCAAAAAGAATGCAGTTTTTCCAGCTGAAATCATCTGATCCCTTCCACGCCTGAATCAGCTTCAGCTGTAAGCCAGATCGCTGAGGAGGAACACAAAAGGGGAAAAGGCAAATGAAAGAGGGAATGTGAGAGAGAAGACAGACGGGAAAAAGGGAAAACCTAGAGAACGCAGCGCAGTGCAAAGTGTTTAAAGATGGCTGATGTCAGAAGTCAGAGGAAGACAGTTCTTGGCATCAGGAGTTAGGAGTGTAGCAAATCGTGTGGCCAACGCAGAGGCCGGTCTGAACATGGAATGTGACAGAAGCCTCAAATATGGCGGCATTGGAGCTCAAAAATCTCTTGGCTCGTGTATTTCTGCAGCAGCAAGCTACTGTGTAGGGAAGTGCTGACTGCTGACTGCAGGAATTTCACTTCTCGCCGAGGATCAGAAGGAGATCCATCGTGACAAAAAGTCCCTCATTAAAGGCTCAGGCAGACTGTGACCAAGATTACGGCAAACTTGTTTGTTAGCAAGTGTATGCCTTCATCTAGGCATGCAAAATAATTTCTGAACTTTGCAAACTCTGCATAGTACTATAATACACAATATTCATAGTCTGCACACAAGCGTGCATAAGACTCACATTCCCTTAGACCATAAAGTCTGATTGAGTGATGTGTCACCCACAAAAATGAAGAGCATATTTGAATTTCAAAAGGATAGCTCCCAAGGATCAGCCTTCCCAGGCCTTAATTGTGTCATAACTGCTCTAGCCTATTTCAATGGGTCGAGGTGGGCTGGTCCTCTATTTGAACTCCATTAGCCCAGTATGAGCCATAGTGACCATAATGGTTCCCACTTCATTACTCTGTTGCTTGGAGCAACTAGATGATGGCCTAGGGAAGAGCTGAAGGCCGGGTGGTTCAGCATGGCTGGGCAGAGCTCAAGTGTGAACAGTGGAAACGCCCCTTTGCCCATTCTACAAGTCCCAGCTCCGTCTGAGACCCCCAAGACGGGTACCAGCCTGCATTCAACGCGCCCCTGTCCGACACAGATCCCTCACACAAAAGAATCAGCAGTTATGAATAACTCTTTTGCGAGTTGCCACTCCCCTCTCACGCATCAGGAGATTTGAGGAAACTTTCGGAGCAGATGAATCGCTTAGGCCAACAGATACCACTTAAGCTACAACAGACAGTGATCCCATGTGATACTATAAGTATTTACATTCACATCATTCATTCATAGAGAAAGTTTCGAAAGGATATTAACCTAAATACTCCAACATGTGGTTGGTACGCTACAGGTTTTGTTATTGACCCCTTCCCTCCTGTTTTTCTAGTAATTCCCAAAGTTATTAGGTCCAATTCCATTAATTGCTGCGAGGAGTGGCCATAGGGCATCTGTAACAGGCTGCCTTTGACAGAAGTGAACTGTGCATGTGTGGAGAAGTCAGAAACAAGTGGCACTGTCCTACAGTTGAACCCAGGAACCGCTCTTACACATGTCTCACCTTTCATCCCATGACCCCATTATTTCTCCTTCCATAGAAACATCACCAAACAGAACATGTTTGATTGCCCCGGCCCTCCGATCTCTCTCCCTCTCATAATGTTATCTTAAGAAATGTGGAAACGATTGAACCTCCATTTGATTTTGGCGGCCGAAATGACTACCACATTGGCGTCCTCCGTGAACGTGTGTGTGTGTGTGAGGAGTTCCCCCCAGAGATTCCACTGAGAGATTCCAGAGGTTGTGTGATCCAGTTCCTCTCATCATGGCAAATTGACCATGTGCACTTGACGGCCAGCTGAGTAATCTCCCGACACGTCGGATTTAACACACCACTCCGCAATCACAGAAAGAAAAATAACTTTGGGGAAGAAAAGTCATAAATAACCTTGCAGAGAGGGAGCTTCACTCTCTACTTGCCCTCTGAACCTGGTTGAGAAAACAGTCAATAAGAGAGAAGCCACATGATTTTCACTGGAGTTATGTGGATGCAATCATTAGGAGAGCCATTATATGCCCCGGAGTGTAATACTAACCTTGAAAGCTGAAAATAGTCAATAGAAGAAACTAGTTATTTTTGGTAATAGGGGCTACAGGGAACATTTAAAGGGTGTGAGGAGGGGGTTTGTTATTGATAAATAATCTAACAAAAGATCAAATCAACAACAGCGTATAATTGATGTAAATTCATGACAATTTAAACAAATTATTGAAACAAGCAAAAACAGTTTCTCTGCTAATGAAAGGTTCTTTTAGGGAACTAATAACGAGCACATACTATCGAGCATGCTACCCCTAAAAAAAAAAATAATGTGCATATTGTCTGGAGAGAGAATTAAAATCTGCGCAAGGGGAATTTACTATTGCTGCACCAAAAACTTGCTGAACCATACTGTAAAAAGAATGAGCGTACAGCAAGAGGCCATGAGAGAATTTGGAAAATACAGAATGAAAAAGACAGACAAGAAAGACAGACGTTGCCAGAGATTGTCATTCCTCATTGGAAGTGTGAGCAGGAAGCGGTTTGAAGCCAGGAGGATGTAGGCCATGTTCCTTAGAAGGGAGGATTACACTTGGCCCATGTATGACAGCGGACTTTTCATCACACAGCAACACTGAGCCACCACTGGCCTCCCAAATCTGTCACCAGACTCCATCAGAAGTGGCCCTCCAAATTGAAAAAGTCTGCTGCCATCAGAGGAGCATAAGGGGTGATAGGTAGAAGTGTGGAGGGGGGAGGCAGAGGTTGAAAATGTGTGCACGTTTATCCAGCCACAGACCTGTCTACAAATGCATTTGTCTGAGTGTAACAGTGTGTACTCAGACGAGAGGTTGGGAGGAACAGAGGGGAGGAGGGGAAGGAGAGAGTGAGAGAGGGAGGGAGGGCAGTTGAAGGGTTTAGGGGGGAAAAAATGTGGTCATCAATTGCTGGCAGCAGATCCAGGGAGAAGATTATTGGACGGTAACCCAGCGGCAGATGTCTGATGAGTGTCTATTAACCTGCTTCCTACATCTCGTAGGCCGTGTCGCTGATGAATTCAGACCAGGAGGCCTTGTCCCGCCCAATAGGAGGGGTCGGTAATCCCTCTCCAGGAAATAACTGCCAGAGACCTCAGGACCTGATTGGCTGTATTTGTGCTGCTCTGGCACAGCTAACAGGAGAGGGATGCTATTAAGGAGATGTGAGTCAACCCCTGCTGCTTCCCCCATCATCGTATCACTCGACTCTTTTATTCCATTTTTCGTTTCCCCCTTCTCCTCCAAGCTTGTTCTTGTCTGTTTACATCCATCCATCCATCCACTGACCCCCTTTATTTGTCCAACACCTTACTCTCAATTTCTTCTCTTCTATCCCCTCTCTCCATGTGCAAATGCCTCCCATTGATACCTCCTTGCTTTACTCCAGTCGACCCGAAAGGCCAGAATAATTTGACAGACCAAACAGGCCTGGTCTTGTCTTGGCCACACAGAGAAACTCAGAGGGGCATTAGCTCACTGACACAGCAGCTGGAAGTACATCATCACACAATCACCAGGTCTTTGGTGCTGGCTCATCTGAATCCCATATATGAGGTCTGGATATGCAGTTACTTGACTGGGGTATGGCACAGTCCCTCTCCCAAGTCGCCACTGGTTCAGGTCCAACAAATTACTACACGGACACGGCGGAGCCTCTCCCACCTGCTCCCCAGCACAGACTCCTACATGGATGTGGTCATAGTGGAGTGTGTCTGGGACCATTAATAATTCTCTAGTAAAGGGTTGTTGGATAGGCAGCATCCTTTAGGCCAATGTAGTTTATTTTGGCTACAGTTATCAGTACTGTCTGTAAAAATACTCTGAAAACTGTTGAGAAGTGATGAGATATCAACTGACATTTCTTTAAACCTTTTTTTAGTCCATTTGGTGTGTTTGTAAAAGAAACCGTGTCCCAAAAGGCCAGATGATATACGAGTTAGGTATCATCTGCCAACAATTCATTTTTCTGTCATCGCCTCTCGGACTTTTGCTTCCCTCCCTTTTTCACCGTGCAGAACAAAACAAAGGACAGTTTTGGAGGGAGGCCATCTGAAATAAAAATCATCTCCACCCAACCATCTAAGCCTGCCAGTTAGTTTCCATTAAACCGGTTTAACTAGCGTCCCACTAAGCATGGCCCAGGACAACATGGCCGGCTTGAGGCAGTGTGTAGGGCAGAGGGAGGGAATGAGGGGAGTGAGAGCTCAGGGTCTGTGCTTCACATCTGTTCCTGTATTAAAGGCATATGGGCCGGGCCGGGCCAACCGCTCATGAGCATGCACGGACCCCCGTCCTGAGCCCAATCAGTGTTGATGGGGGTGATGTAATGGACCTGCGTTGGCCTCCCTTGTCCTCTCAAGCACAGTGCAACCGCACAGGCCTGCATAGTAGGCCTGACAGCATGCCAGCTTGCTGTCAACACCTGCCCCTCAAACACTGGTGGGATGAAGGGACACATGCAGGGGGAGTGAAGGGATGAAGAGGGGGGATGGACTGAGGTAGAAAAAGAGAGAGAGAAAGAGAGGGGGGCAGGCAGGAGGAGGAAAAGGTGGCCTGTAGGAGCACTGGAGTCACAGAGGGCTGAAGAGAAAAGAGGAATAAATGGAGCAGAAAAGATAAAGAAAAGGGTAAAAAATAATAATAAATTAACCACATGCCATCTTGTTCCTCTTGCTATCAAATAAATCTGATGAACGCGTCTTGACGTAGTGGTGTTTTCAATCAATTACATACTGTACTGTACTGTTGTTGTGTGCCAAAGTATGCTCAAAACAAAAGTATATTATGCTTCATTGCAATTTAGTTAACAACTCTAGGCAGTGCCAACCAGACTTGGGTTTGTCTTGCAGTATTTAAGGCCCGGCAGTAAAGGGGAGACACAGTACAGTGTACGGCCTGCTGCTCTCAACTCCCTCTGTCAGAAAATTAGGAGCCTGTGGAACATGTCCCTTCCACATTTATCAGTGACACCGCCATGCCTGGACCCACACAATTGTGTTTTCATCTGCACCCACAAACGACCATTCATCTTGGTGGTGGTGTAATGGAGGAGAAGTTAAGGGAAGGGAACAGGATCAAGGGATACTACGCTTTAGTGGACAGGTATGGCGGCGAGGAAAGGGTGGCCTGGATGCCTGACTTGGTTGACTGAGTGTCATCTAGGAGTGGGGGCTTGTATGCAGCTTGGCTTTTCAGAAGGATAAGGTGTAGTCACTCTCTGGTGACCCAGGAGCTTGTCACAGGGGATGTAATGAGGTCAGATTACAGGCTAGTCCACAGACTGGCTGCAAAAGGTTGGCCCATAATCCCACAGTCATTAAAGGAATGCTTTGTTAAAAGTGGATGGAAGAGAGGAAAAAAAAAAAGAGATGGAGAGAACGAAGAAGAGGGGGGAATATAAGAGGTGTGTGGGGGAACTCAATAACACTTGATTCGATATGAAAAGCCTCTTGTTGCCACCCAGGAGAAGCCCGGCTAGGAAGGATGTGAGGGAAGCCAGCCGAGAGACTCCTACAACCAGGAAACAAGACATGCCTTGTTCCGGGTTTAAGGAGCAAACAGATTAAGATGAATTGATGCAAGCTTAGTGACTTTGGAGAATGGGGGAGAAAAAAAACGCCCACAGATCAATAAGGCTTAGGAAGCAAGCAACCAAAGACAGAATCTCTACTCACATTCTGGGGGATAACACTCAATGAAGGAGAGGGTCTCAGATCTCATATATCCCTACTTTGTGTGCTTTAGATAAAAAAAAGAGGTTTTGGTAGAATAACAGAATTAACAAATCTGAAGAAACAGAAAAAATACGTTTTAAACAATAAGGTTTTAAAGAAAAGAGGCATTTGAGATTTTCTCCGGCACATTCATGCAGTGTGGTGGAGATCAGAAAATTCCTCAAAGTATGCGAGGCGTAATAAATTTTAAAACAGAAACAATGAAGCGTGGTTTCACAATTCATACATACCTTTCATATGATTATTTGCATTTTTTTTTTTTAGAATTTACATTTCCGGGGTTTGAAAATATAAGCGCATGTACCAACTGTGGCACTAAAACACACAAGGGTTTTTTAAAAAATAAATCATATGCAGATCACACCAAAAAGTCCTATTGCTAGCAAGCTAACATACATCCAGTGTCCCACAGAGCACTGTGACAGATCCGTGCCTAAGCCGGCCTGGCGGGGCCTGCGCCCTCATGTTTGCAGAGATCAGAGAGAATCATCTGGGTTAACATGGTAATTATACGGCAAAGCTCCGCTATCTCAGACTGGATCTGATACTGTTTTTCTCCTCTCTACTCGGAGATCTCAGGCCCCCAGTCAGGAGGAGCGACAGCCGTCTTCTACAGTTAATCCCTCAAGAGGTGTTCTACCACTGTCAACTTAATGAAAATGAACATGCTGTGAGTGCAGGCATTTGATTACACGAATAAAAAAAATAAATTAAAAAAAAGGCACCAGCATCAAAACTTGGTCTTACCCCGTATGGCCCCCATCGACTTTGTCAATATTGACAGGCTTGAATGAATGTCAAAAATCCTTTCCTATGTCCAGAATTAATGGTAGATTCATTTGTCAACAGTGTGGTTTATTTTGATAACTGTTCAACTGGATTAGACGTCAAACTGAAGGACTACATTTAAAAGACATGTCCTCACGGGTGAGTTTGAAAAATGCACGCCTTGCGTTCACTTTTTTAATTAACTGTAAAGTTGCATGCTCCTTTTTTTTTCCCCCACCCTCTGACCTGTTCGCTAAGCTTTTATGGGAATATCTGAACACATGCATGAAGAATACCACAGTGCTTAGCGATCTCGACATCTGTTGAAACTGACCCCACGGGAGTTACTGGGCTGGGTCAGGTGATTGGGATCGACCCAGTTTGCTGATTGAGTTACATTTAAAAAAAGAGCTGACCCCAAGGTAGTGAGACTATTGTCTGAAACAATTATGAAAAGATCACTAAGAATAACTTTTAGCTGCTTTACACGACATGCAGAAATATGAGGACAGTGCCATATTGTTTTGTGGAAATAGAAATTTTTAAATAATACATATCTGACCTTTGACAGCACTAAAATTAGTATTTTCTTTGCCTCTCGTGTGGTGTTAAAAACATAACCTACTGCTGACCTTCAATCAATTTCAATTTGGAAAAATAATCTGAAATAATATTGCTTGACCTATAATACAAAAGAATAATCAAATATAAAAATATTATCACTGTATTTAATCACAGTATCAGTTAACCACAAAACCTACGTGGGGGAGGGGGCTGTATGGCTACGACTATTATTTCCCAGAATGTTTGTTTATGTTTTTTCTGTATTTATTGTATTGTGTTTTGTTTCTGTGACCGCAGGTGTGCCCTTTAACCCCAGAGTCATTAGCTTTTGCAGTCTGGGTCTCTAAACTGCACCACGCTGGTGCAAAACACGTGCAGAGAAAGAGATCGACAGAGAAAGAGAGAGAGAGAGCAAAACAGAGAGAGCGGGAAGGGGAAGAAGGCTCCAGGGCCAATTACGGCCCAGAGAAAACAAAGGGCTATATTTCAATGATTCCTCCAGCTGTGCTGTTTATGAGCTGTGTGCTTAGTCTCTCTGTGACCTTCACCTCCACACTTGCCCTCTCTGAGGGAAAACAAGCTAAAATGCCCTGATGCTCAATCTTTCATTTCCCCTTGTTTTTCCACAATTTCCACTTTTCTTTTTCTGCCGTAGGTTGCTGAAAACATATTGTTTATTTGATTCAGAGTTCTGTTAATATTTGTTATTTCACAGTTTTTCATGCTGTAGCACTTTTAGTGCCACCTCGACATCCTATTGTGCCATGTATGAAATAGCCTGAGATATGAAAGTAGGAAAAAATATGGACTAATCTAAGGTTTAATGGTAAGGTGTGTGTCATATGTAACCTTTATAACTTTGCTTGTCAGTCAGCCCCTCTCTCACCACCACACACACACACGCACACCCATTACAGACCTCATAAGCAGGGTCTGGGTATCAGTCACTGCGGCCCTTTGACAGGTCTAACCTTCCCAAGCGGCAGGATACACCATCTTCACTGCAGTCCTATTGACCAAAGCAATAAGCCATTCTATATGGTGTATTAAAGTCATTTTCCACATGCTACCTCAGCACGATCCATTGTTCATGCAAGTTCCTGCTGACCATGAAGAGAGGTGCAAAGAAAAAAAAAAAACCTCTGTGCTCCCAAACCAAATTGCAACACTTTGCACGGTTTACATCATTTAAGGAATAAGTCCTCGGATGGAAATGCTTTTTTTTTTTCTTTTTCCTCCTTCACTTAAAAGGTGTAGTCATTATCACGGTCACTCATGAGGCAATATTGGACTGTAGACTGGGGAGATAGAGGTCCCAGAAACAGCTCCACACTTGGGGGCATATGTCCTGACAACGCACAGAGCATGTTCCATTTATGTTCTCAATCCAGTCTCCCATTTCATTCCCGTTAAATTTGCAAGCGAAAAAAGGGGAAAAGGAGGGGCTCTTTTGTTGGCAAGCAGTGGCTGTGTAATATGTTGAGGCCATCTGCGTAGTCCGGTGGCTGCTCTCCCCTGCTCCCTGTGTCAGAGGTGGTGTTGGAACCGCTGTGTACCTCACCCTGGCCTCTGCTGAAATCAGCTCCAGTCCGGGACCATGTGACAAATGATTCCAATCTAGGCTGAGCGCCCTTGACTTGACCCTGACCGCTGTAGACAATAAGGGCAAGCTCAGTCACTGGAAAAGATGTTCTGCGCTAATAAACCCGAGTGCGGACCAGGGGTAGCAGTGAGCGGAGGCACGACTGGGGGGGAGCGGGAGGGTGGGGGTGGACAGGAGAGAGGGAGGGGGGAGAGTTCAGGTTCTGACCTCTCAGGTGCAGGTTGATAATGAGTCTCCCTGTTTGCTCTGTGAAAATGACCTCAGAGAGATGAAAGGATCCAGAGCACAACAAAGAGCCCCATTCTCTGCTCCTCTGAAATGGGATCATTCTTGAGGACTGGCTTATGAATGCACTTTCTATTTCATTGCTTTTAAAGGGCACTTAAGCCAAAATGCAAACATGTAAAAGTAGTTGGACTAGATGCCGCCACACAGCCACTGAAACCAAGCACACCTCCTCTTAGACCCCACACATGCAAACAAAACAGCCAAACGCACACATAAAAAGCAGACGCTCACTTGCACACACACACACACGCATGCAAGCTCAAACACAAACACACACACACACACACCAACAATATCCCAAATCCTGCTTGTGCCTCCCCTTGTCTCCTTAATAAACCCTATAAAATGAGTGTGCTCTTGCCAAGCTCGGTGCCGTAAACATGCCACTCCAGAAAGGTTCTGGGCATCCCGCTAGTTATGCTAATGAAACCCCCACCCTCCTCTGTTTTTCACTCTCTCTTATCCTGCTGGCACAGCCTTCAGTCTTCCGCAATACACCACTCCATTGTCATCCCCTGCCCCTGTTCTGCTGGCATCAGACTAGATAATACACAGCAAAACGAAGATCCAAGAACCCTTGTAAAAAAACATGGCAAGAGAATAATATGGTTATTATTTCTTTGAACTCAAAACCAGGCCATTGTTCTTCATTTTTGTGCCCCAATTTGTAGTAAAATATGGTACAAAATATGATTATCTTAACAATGTGCATGCATGGATGGGATAATTATAATGATATAAACAATGTCTCCGAGGTACGTGATGGAAAACACACAACAGGAGGTCATAATGTATTGAACAAAATAACCCTGATGTCTGTCTGTCGAAGCTTTTGAGTAGTCAAAGTTGTTCACAGCCAGGAAGTAGAGGCAGGACTTCTTGTAGTGCCGATTCTGGCATAGTAAAGGGTATCAGCAGGTTCTTTGTCATGGGGACTTTGAGGAACTTAGTGTTGAGAGGGGAAAGTGCTGGGCACGACAGGAACCACTGAAGTCTGCTGAACTCTGCTGAGTGTCAATGTGGCAGCGAGGATTATACCCTCCCTCCTTTGGCTGAAAAAACACAAAAACCCACTTGACACTGCAGCTCAAAGTTTTGTTTTGCGAGAATCTAAGTGTGAGTAGGTGTGCCAGGATGTACCATGTGTGTGTTCGCTCATGCAGTTTCAAGGCCCTGCGTGCATGTGGCTTTCTCAGAGTTGTTCGCTAAGCCAGGCCACTGACGTGGATTTGTGGCTTGACTGCAGAGGAGTTTATCACAGATAATTACATAAGAATGTGCTGGAAAAGGAACAAACCACGGACAGTCTGGGCTGGCAGATGCTGAGCCTCGGCCTACACAGTGCCCCGTGCTACCTGCACTCCAGCCTCACACACACTCCAGCCCCCACCGGGCCTCTCTAAGCTTGAAAGGGCAGCAGAGAAAAACAGTGAAACAGTGGAGAGCCCGAATCAGCTTCTCTTTTATAGCTCACCCTACAGCCCCCTTACCTCCCTTTCATCCGCTGTACTTTTCACACATAATACAGTACAGTTTACTTCATACACAAGTGAAAGTTTTATTTTACAATCTTGTGTTCCAAATTAGTGAGTATAAATATGAAAACTGTGAATTATTTAATAATAGAAATCACCAAAGTTGTAGATAAAATTGAATTATCAGTAAAGAAAAATGAGCAATAATAAAGAAAATACACTGATATGAAAAGGTGTGTGAAAAGCTTGCAAATCCATCTTTTCTTCTTTTCCATTTTCAGCGTCCTGCAGCATGAATTATCTTCTCATAGCTCCAGAAGAATACTGACATTTTTTGTCCACCGATTATGCTGGACGAGTGGACAGTGATGCCAGGGAAACGTGAACAGTGGTGTGACAGATAGGGGACGAACGATGGTGGCTGCATGGCGAACATAAACCTACATAGTGTTGGGAATATGATATGACAGCAAAATCTTTTTCGGATACCTGTAAAGAGTCATCTTAGAGTGTTGACATGTCTGCTCACTTGCTAGAATAATAAAACACTTCTCCAGCGATCGGAAAGTGGTTGCCAACAGTTCAATAGAACAAGGAAGAGGTGCACAGTTACCATAAACACACATTGAACGATCTGTCACCAAGATAAAAAGCTCAAGATAAACTCGGTTTTGTCAGATGCATACTTACTCATACATAAAGACTACCACCACCATTAAATGCACTCCCAGGGATGTACGCACCATAGCAGCCGGTATAGGAAGCAGTTGTGGGTTTAATGGTTTATTCTGTATTATGAAGGGAGCCAAGAGCCCAGGGACCATTGAGATGCCTTCGCCAGGTTCCTTCTCTTCTGCTCCACCATTAGATGGAAATTATTTCTGATCACTAGCTAGCAGCCCCTGAATCGAATGAGTGACCCCAAGGTGAACATGGTACTATATAGCCCTATTGCAGACTCATTCAGCCATTCATCCACTGTAGACATCATTACTTCCATATTTTACAGGTGTCCAAAGTGATATGGCTATTCTGTGTGTGTGTGTGTGTGTGTGTGTGTGTGTGTGTGTGTGTGTGTGTGTGTGTGTGTGTGTGTGTGTGTGTGTGTGTGTGAGCAAGATGTTGAAGCAGAGAGGAAAGAAGATTAGCTGTAAAACTAGGCGTATCTCATGTGAAAACTGCAACCAGTTATTTTTTTTAAAACATGTTTGCAGAGGCTTCCCATTCTCAGTTATTGAAGAATAACTGAACACATAATCCACTTTTTTTTTAGTTATTATAATATAATAGCAGTCCATGTAATAAATACTGTTAATTAATCCTGGTCCCTTTTTATAGTGTTGATTAAAACAGCAGCTTTTGTGCTTTTACCAAAGAAAAGACAAATTAAAGGTTGAGTTATAAGAGGCTAAAATATAGTGTTTGTTTCTCCTAAACATAAAATTGTTACTTTCAGCACATGTTATGGAGATTCAGTATGTGTGTGTGTGTGGTGGGAGAGGGGCATGTCTCTATTGCAGATGAGTTGGTGTGTGTGTGGGGGGGATATCTATGTGCTGGTGCACTGAATCGGAAATTAAAGTTTATAAGGTCGCTGGCAAAAAGCTCTCCTCTGCCCTCTTAAGATAATGAAAACAGCAAAGCGGGAACTAAAATCTGACCATTGCAAAACTGAAACCACACCGTCGTGGGAAGATGAATAACCTTGTGCACCAGCCCACTGAATTCTGGGTATCAATGCCTTTTCAATTCACTTACTTTTTGTAATCATCAAGGTCAAAAGGCAATTTCTGCAACCACAGAAATAAATAAAACAGGTTGGCAGCAAATTAAATAGAAAGGGGAACAAAGCTATGCCTCCAGCTAGTAACAGAAAAAAAAAAAAAAACAAGGGTAGAAAATCTCACATGAAAGCTAATTTCAGATAACATCAAGCTTTGCCATTTGACTAATTGGAATACACTTCACTCTTCATACAGAATGCCATTAGCACTTAAAACATTTTGTGTGAAAGATTTTTTGTTGTGCAAAGAATTATTTTCCCATCTATGACAGCATCCACAAGCCGCTGATGGTGAATATGGCAGATAAATCCAGCTGTTTGTTAAATTACAATACCTTTAAAAGAACATTGATTTGTAGCAGCTATATTTGTTGCTGTGACTTCACTTTGTCTATTAAATGCCACCCTCGGTCCATTATGTTTCCGTAGATGTCAGTCTGTCTCTTCTACTACTTTTAAAGTGTGCTTGAGCCGAGCAACGTACAAGTGTATGTGACTTTATCATTTATCGTTATGGCTGACAGGTATGGCTGGCTATTGTCTAATGCTGCACTTAAGAGTAAGTGTACAATCAATGAATCTGTGTTGTCTGTTCTGGTATTGATGTGTTGCACATGTACAGTGTTCTTTATTTCCGCAAACAAGGTTTTTTATATATTATTTATATTTTTATATGTTAAAGGATGTTTTTTTCAATTAAGACCAACATATGCTCATTTAGGACTGTGCATATCGCAAAGACTTGAAGGCTTTAGTTGTGAACACTGCTCCAGTTTCTCACTGTAAACACAGTTCAAAGGGGCAATAAGTCAAAAAACTCAAAGAAATATATTCAAGATGCTTTAAGAAACTCACAACACACTGCGAGGCAAACTAGGCTTACAGAAAAGTTTTATACGCACTAAGTCAAGCAGACAAACTGCTCACACACAGATAGAAACCTGCAGACAACATTAAGGCTACATAATGCAAAAAATCCCCCAACCGTAATACAACACTCTGAAGTAACAGGGTCACTCTAACACAGCAGCCAGTACTCACTCCATTCAAAGGGGAACATCTGCTGTTGTGAATACCTAAATGTGTGGTCCATGCTTGTAATACAAACTTTTTTTTTCAAAAATCTAACCTCAAAAAAACATAAGAATAAATAAAAAAGATTTTTCAGTATGATGCTTACTTTCGCTTCCCATTTTAGCACAGATGTAGCTTGGAGAAATGAATCCAACAAAACCTGATAAAAAAGTTTGCTTTGTGACCCCGTTTACGTGAAGGAACAAATAGGATTTGGGCTCAGTCACGATAACGCAGCGTGTTCTTGTCATTCATGTCAGTGAATGCATAGTCTCCCGGGTTTGCCCGTTTATAGTTGTGGTTCTAAAAGCCAGGGTTTCTTTCCACATAACAAGGTAACAGATAAGTGAACTTTAAACTTGGGATCGTGTGAAACTGAGGAGTGTCAGCCGCAGCTCAAGGTTATCGTCTCCGCCTGTTTTTAGTGCCCCCGATTCTACTCTCTTGGCACTTGCCGGATTTTGCGTCTGTTCTGACAAACCATGCAGTGTATGAACAGTTTTTGTTCAAGAGGTTGGTGCAGAGTCTGGAAAAATAAAAGGCTAAGAACAGTTTATTACTGTTAAGAAGCCTCCTTCTGAGAGCAAAGAAAGCCCATACAAGAAAGAGAGTAATGATATGCTTTAGGTCAATATTTTACACAATGATGCATTTTGGGAGGCACACCTCTGCAGGGCATGTGTGAAACAATGGGTGTCATAACTGCCCTGTGCAGCTTATTAATCTTCCCTCGCCCTCTAATCAATCTGTTTCTCCCCTTGCAAACACTGGTTACATTCCCGCGTTAAACGAGAGACCATCTTTCACTGTGGCACAAAAGGGTGGCTCCAGGATGGTGATGTCTCTCTTATATGAGGCAGCCAGGAGAAACAGCACAAAACGACTTCCTCAGGATGTTTTTAAAATCAATGACAGCAAGATTAAGCGGGGAAAATGTTACAGAGAGCTGATGTGTTGTCAAGCTTGTGTAGCGGGGATTCAGAGGACATCAAGTTTTTCTTTCCATGGCTGATTCAGCTGTGTATGAATCAGCTAGGATAAGACAAGTCATTTATTTCTTAACAGTTTGGCTTTCATACGTTTTATCGAAAAGCCAAAAGAAATAGTGAAACAGTGAGTGATTGCATATTAACTACCTGAAGAACCGTTTTCAATGACAAAACAAAGTCGGACAGATTTCCGAAAGCTGTGACATCATGCTGTGTTCTGTCATTATCAAATCTAGGCTGGATTTCATTAGGCATGTCCATTGAAACAAATGGTGTCATGCTTACAACTGGGAACCATTTGAGAGGTATGTTGTGAAGTCATACTGTAGTGCTCAGCTAAAATTATTCTATAGATGACAGCAACGGGAAGTAGCCACTATTCTTGTTATTCCCTATTGTACAGTCATACTGCAGCAATTATTCAAAATCTTTGATTATCCTCAGAGAGGCGATGCAATCATGGCTGAAAATCAATTTCAGGGACATCAGGAAAAATCAAAAAGCTCACACAGTGCCAACAGGGCCAAGGGCTTGTGCAAAGAGAAGAGAAGGGATTTTTTTCTCATCATCGTTTTCGGTTTTCCCTTTGCTAAGGGTAATCAGCCAGCAGCACCAAAGAGCTCGCTGTTAGTCGGAGCCAGATCCTGATCCTGTTCTGAGCTGCTAGTGATGTAGAGCCAGGTAGCATCCAATTAGTGCTTAGTGTAACTTAATGCAAAGTGCTGGCACTCAGCTCACCGAATCCAACTAGTTGTCATAGAATTTCCACGCTTCTGCTGTCAAATTCGTGAACATTTGCTGATTTGCTTCGCCTTCTCAAGGCACCATGAAGTTGAAATGAGACATTTCCATCAATGCTGCGCCGTGTATGGCCATTTTCTGCTAAAACAGATTGGCCTGATTACTGATGAGACAGCAGGCGCGTCAGTGGTGGCTGCTTGATGCTTATTGACAACTGTGTTGCTTTAGAACCACCATTTACTCCTTTTACATATAGAGCAATTTGTAATGGCACAGGATCCAAAGCGCCGTAATGGATGTAAATCCAATGAAGAAATTCATTATTCATGATAAACCGAGAGCACGTACCATTTTTTTTGGTAAACAAAGCTGGATGTTAAATTTCACACTTTCTTTATGTTCAATCAAGGCGTGCCTCTTCATATTCAATCAGTCTGGACTTGTCCAGATGCTGGACTTATCTCGTACAGCTGGGAGCAGATCAAGTCTGATAATTACATATTTAAAGACGGCATAAAAAAAAGCAACCCCACCTTATGCTGCGTTATTCATAGCGAGCTGATCTGGTAGATGAGAGACTGAATGATATGCCAGGGATATCACAAATGGGTAATATCTTATTTGTTCCCGTTTCATGTCTTTTAGACCTCTCCATCTTTATTTGCAATCTTCTTTTCCTTTCCAGCTCGGAGGACCGTCTAAACAGACTGTGGTCTCTGGCAGGAGGCAGACAGCTGAGTTCTGGAAGTGGCATGTAACGAGACAAAGGGAGCAAGAAGTGGCTTCCTCTCTCTCTTCCTCCCTGTCAGGGTTCCACGGGCGGACTGCCCACTCTTTCGTAACAGCATTAGCAGAGACTACGCAGCAAAACAGTGGAAAATCCACTCCACCATGTTTCCTCATCAACGATGTCTTCTCTCCGACCTCCACCTTTGTTTCAGTGATTCACATGAATATGGAAGATGAATATGGGCCAACTTCTGAGGTTCCGCCAAATTCAACAAGAGACAGGCCTGTCAACCATGAAATCGTCTTTACAGAGGGAGTATGGACAAATTTGGATTGGTTGGGCGGACTTTCATCCCTGGGAAATTTCCTGACCTTTATTTTATGTTCTAGGCCATAAAGATCAGGTAAAATGCTATCATAACAACCAGTATAAAGGAAAACGGTGGTCCATTATCCTCCATAATTCCTCTCTGGACATCTATCATCATTCACCCTTTATTCAGGCTGCACAGCAGTCATCGCAGGACACCTCCATAGTTGTCCAATCTGTAGCTTTCCTCTTTGGCCTTTCTTGGTAATACCTCCTCTGACACATTTGGCTCAGCACCCTTATACAAACACTAACACACACACACACACACACACACACACTGCTGTTTGACCTCTGAGGTTCAGTGAGAGCATTAAATACCAATTAGGGTTGGGACGGGCCAAGCTGAGTCTGAGGTTGTAGCAGGGCCTTGAGGAGGCCTGTGGGAAGCAACTTATTGGTCCCTGGGCAGAAGTGTGTCTGTGTGCATTTGTGTGTGTGTGTGTGTGTGTGTGTGTGTGGAGGTGTGAGAGTGAGAGAGCGAGAGAGTGAGAGAGAGAGACACTAACTGTGTTTGTGCAGGATAAGGACGTCAACAGCATAGACAACCTCCCTATAGACACTGTTCTACTTCATTTTACACACACACACACACACACACCACATCTGGTTACTTTAAGTTCCTCTTGTAACATCTTGCGGTGCAGCCTGGTTTTTGACTTATCTTATTTTCTATTGTATCATACCATAGGAGCTTGAAACGATATTCTCTCAGATAAGGACAATTTGCTGTTATCTTATACTACTTCAATTGCTACATGGCTGAAACTTGGAGAATTGTTGCTAAGTATGGAGTGCAATGAGAATCCCACAGCAAAACAGACATACCTGAAAATAAAAAGCATTTTATCTCCAGTCTGGAAAAGAACAGGTTTCCTCTTTAATGTTGGATATATGTATAATTTTCCACCGTGTCCACTGCTACATTTTTACCAAAGATGTTTATGGGCTCTCTTTTCTTTCGTTCTCCATGATAACTTTTATTTCGGTCATATGGGTCTATGCTGTAATAACTCAGTTTTATGATCAAAATAAAACAGCAATACAGGATAGAGAATATTAGCAAATGCTCTGAAGGCAATCCTCTGAGAAATATCCGTTTTCAGCAGTGAATCTTGAGACTGTGTGTGATGATCTGCTGTGGTTATCTGGTGGTTTCAGAGTCATGCCCTTTACTGTCCCTCTGCTATTTACCCACCAGACACACACAGCTTGATAAATGTTTTGTCTGACCTTCTAAATTTGTTTTCCTTCCTCTTAACTGTGATTTTATTTCCCTTGGACAGGCCAGACAGTGTGTGCTTGTGTGTGTGTGTGTGTGTGTGTGTGTGTGTGTGTGTGTGTGTGTGTGTGTGTGTGTGTGTGTGTGTGTGTGTGTGTGTGTGCAAGCGTCTCTGCTTATTTATCTGTTTGCAAAGAAAAAACAAGGTCTGTATCCAAAAAGATAAAATCTATCCTCTCCTTATTACAAATTACTTCCATGAGTTCCTCATTTCAATAAACGCACCACTGAACAAGCAAAAAAAATATATTGAAACAACCACTAATAACAGCGTTCTAACAGCCGCTGACAATCCATCTCGTGTGTGTCTACTTCAGTCTGGAAAGGGTTAAAGTCGCCACAGGCCAGAGCAGAGTCAACATCGGCCACGGCTTGGCTGGCCTACCCTGCCAGATCAATATCTGCAAATAATAAATTAGCTCCCCAGAGGGGTCGCACTAAACCTTCAGCAACACTGCCCTGGAAAAGTCCACAATTGGTGTGTGCATGACTCAATAAGCCAGGTGAATGACTGTGCAGGGGCACATCTTTAGCACTCCATAATAGAAAATTAATGGTGCTCAAATCAGTGCTGAGGGCACCCTGAGGGTTACCTAATAGGCCTAGTTAGAACTGTCATCCCTCCCAGAGTCGCCTAAAATATCACATGCAAACACAGGGAGCCAAGATGGAGGAACATGGAGATGGAGGAAAGTGGGGAGAGATATATGTGTGCACACCAGCTAAAGTGTTTGTGGGTGGGTGGGTCAGCTGGGGGTTAGGGGGCGTGTTGGGAGTAAAGGGATCAGAAAACAGGATAGGTAACAAGGATTACCATCTTTGGTATTGATTACTTCAGTGTGAAGATAAACAGAGTTTGATAGAACAAACTTTCAGCAACAAAATTGAGTAAAATAAATCACATAAATCTATTGTAAACACTTTTTTTTTTTACTCCTGACTGAGCTGAATGCATCTCTGTCTCTTATTGTCAACTGTTTGTCCACACCTGCCCCTCAAGCCATATTTTAATATATTTCAATACACGTATTTCAACTTATCTTTCAATAAATAACACAAAGACTCCATACTGTGAATCGACAATACATTTTAACTGCATTTCATTTAGTATTGATACTATTTATTATTTTAACACATCCATCTATTGTGATGGCTGTTTTTCTATTAATATTATCAGATTTAAACCGGTTTAACTAGCGTCCCACTAAGCATGGCCCAGGACAACATGCCGGCTTGAGGAGTGTGTTAGGCAGAGGGAGGGAATGAGGGAGTGAAGCTCAGGGCTGTGCTTCACATCTGTTCCTGTATTAAAGGCCATATGGGCCGGGCCGGGCCAACCGCTCAGAGCATGCACGGACCCCCGTCCTGAGCCCATCAGTGTTGATGGGGGTGATGAATGGACCTGCGTGGCCTCCCTTGTCCTCTCAAGCACAGTGCAACCGCCACAGGCCTGCATATGGCCTGACCGCATGCCAGCTTGCTGTCAACACCTGCCCCTCAAACACTGGTGGGATGAAGGGACACATGCAGGGGGAGTGAAGGGATGAGAGGGGGGATGGACTGAGGTAGAAAAGAGAGAGAGAAAAAGAGGGGGGCAGGCAAGGAGAGGAAAAGGTGGCCTGTAGGAGCACTGGAGTCAACAGAGGCTGACAGAGAAAAGAGGAATATGGAGCAGGAAAAGATAAAGAAAAGGGTAAAAAATAATAATAAATTAACCACAATGCCATCTTGTTCCTCTTGCTATCAAATAAATCTGATGAACGCGTCTTGATGTAGTGGTTTTTCAATCATTACATACTGACTGTACTGTTTTGTGTGCCAAAGTATCTCCAAAACAAAAGTATATATGCTTTATTGCAATTTAGTTAACAACTCTAGGCAGTGCCAACCAGACCTGGGTTTGTCTTGCAGTATTTAAGGCCTGGCAGTTAAAGGGGAGACACAGTACAGTGTACGGCCTGCTGCTCTCAACTCCCTCTGTCAGAAAATTAGGAGCCTGTGGAAATGTCCCTTCCCACATTTATCAGTGACACCGCCATGCCTGGACCCACACAATTGTGTTTTCCATCTGCCCCCACAAACGACCATATCACTTGGTGGTGGTGTAATGGAGGGAAGTTAAGGGAAGGAACAGGATCAAGGATACTACGCTTTGCTGGACAGGTATGGCGGCGAGGAAAGGGGGCCTGGATGCCTGACTGGTTGACTGAGTGTCATCTAGGAGTGGGGGCTTGTATGCAGCTTGGCTTTTCGAAGGATAAGGTGTAGCACTCTCTGGTGACCCAGGAGCTTGTCACAGGGGATGTAATGAGGTCAGATTACAGGCTAGTCCACAGACTGGCTGCAAAAGGTTGGCCCATATCCCACAGTCATTAAAGGAATGCTTTGTTAAAAGTGGATGGAAGAGGAAAAAAAAAAAAGAGATGGAGAGAACGAAGAAGAGGGGGGAATATAGAGGTGTGTGGGGGAACTCAATAACACTTGATTCGATATGAAAAGCCTCTTGTTGCCACCCAGGAGAAGCCGGCTAGGAAGGATGTGAGGAAGCCAGCCGAGAGACTCCTACAACCAGAAACAAGACTGCCTGTTCCGGGTTTAAGGAGCAAAATTAAGATGAATTGATGCAAGCTTAGTGACTTTGGAGAATGGGGGAGAAAAAAAAACGCCCACAGATCAATAAGGCTTAGGAAGCAAGCAACCAAAGACAGAATCTCTACTCACATTCTGGGGGAATAACACTCAATGAAGGAGAGGGTCTCAGATCTCATATATCCCTACTTTGTGTGCTTTAGATAAAAAAAAAGAGGTTTTGGTAGAATAACAGAATTAACAAATCTGAAGAAACAGAAAACAATCGTTTTAAACAATAAGGTTTTAAGAAAAGAGGCATTTGAGATTTTCTCCGGCACATTCATGCAGTGTGGTGGAGATGAGAAAATTCCTCAATGTATGCGAGGCGTAATAAATTTAAAACAGAAACAATGAAGCGTGGTTTCCACAATCACAGTACCTTTCATATGATTATTTGCATTTTTTTTTTAGAATTTACATTTCCGGGGTTTGAAAATGTAAGCGCATGTACCAACTGTGGCACTAAAACACACAAGGTTTTTTTTTTTTTTAATAAATCATATGCAGATCACACCAAAAAGTCCTATTGCTAGTAAGCTAACATACATCCAGTGTCCACAGAGCACGTGACAGATCCGTGACTAAGCCGGCCTGGCGGGGCCTGCGCCCTCATGTTTGCAGAGATCAGAGAGATCATCTGGGTTAACATGGTAATTATACGGCAAGCTCCGCTATCTCAGACTGGATTCGATACTGTTTTTCTCCTCTCTACTCGGAGACTCAGGCCCCAGTCAGGAGGAGCGCGACAGCCTCTTCTACAGTTAATCCTCAAGAGGTGTTTTCTACCACTGTCAACTTAAGAAATGAACATGCTGTGAGTGGCAGGCATTTGATTACACGAATAAAAAATAAAAATAAAAAAAAGGCACCAGCATCAAAACTGGTCTTACCCCGTATGGCCCCCATCGACTTTGTCAATATTGACAGGCTGAATGAATGTCAAAATTCCTTTCCTATGTCCAGAATTAATGGTAGATTTCATTTGTCAACAGTGTGGTTTATTTTGATAACTGTTCAACTGGAAGGATAGACGTCAAACTGAAGGACTACATTTAAAAGACATGTCCTCACGGTGAGTTTGAAAAAATGCATGCCTTGCGTTCACTTTTTTTAATTAACTGTAAAGTTGCCTGCCTTTTTTTTTTTCTCCCCAACCTCTGACTGTTCGCTAAGCTTTTATGGGAATATCTGAACACATGCATGAAGAATACCACAGTGCTTAGCGATCCCGACATCTGTGAACTGACCCCACGGGAGTTACTGGGCTGGGTCAGTGATTGGGATCGACCCAGGTTGCTGATTGAGTACATTTAAAAAAGAGCTGACCCAAGGTAGTGAGACTATTGTCTGAAACAATTATGAAAAGATCCACTAAGAATAACTTTTAGCTGCTTTACACACGACATGCAGAAATATGAGGACAGTGCCATATTGTTTTTGTGAAATAGAAATTTTTAAATATACATATCTGACCTTTGACAGCACTGAAATTAGTATTTTCTTTGCCCTCTCTTGTGGTGTTAAAAACAATACCTACTGCTGACCTTCAATCAATTTCAATTTGGAAAAATAATCTGAAATAATATTGCTTGACCTATAATACAAAAGATAATCAATATAAAAATATTATCACTGTATTTAATCACGTATCAGTTAACCACAAACACCTACGTGGGGGAGGGGGTTGTATGGCTACGACTATTATTTCCCAGAATGTTTGTTTATGTTTTTTCTGTATTTATTGTATTGTGTTTTGTTTTGTGACCGCAGGTGTGCCCTTTAACCCAGAGTCATTAGCTTTTGCAGTCTGGGTCTCTAAACTGCACCACGCTGGGTGCAAAACACGTGCAGAGAAAGAGATCGCACAGAGAAAGAGTAGGAGAGAGAGCAAAAACAGAGAGAGCGGGAAGGGAAGAAGGCTCCAGGGCCAATTACGGCCAGAGAAAAAAAAGGGCCTATATTTCAATGATTCCTCCAGCTGTGCTGTTTATGAGCTGTGTGCTTAGTCTCTCTGTGACCTTCACCTCACACTTGCCCTCTCTGAGGGAAAACAAGCTAAATGCCCTGATGCTCAATCTTCTCATTTCCCTTGTTTTTCCCCACAATTTCCACTTTTCTTTTTCTGCCGTAGGTTGCTGAAAAACATATTGTTTATTTGATCAGAGTTCTGTTTAATATTGTTATTTCACAGTTTTTCATGCTGTCGCACTTTTAGTGCCACCTCGACATCCTATTGTGCCAATGTAGAAATAGCCTGAGATATGAAGTAGGAAAAAATATGGACTAATCTAAGGTTTAATGGTAGAGGTGTGTGTCATATGTAACCTTTATAACTTTGCTGTCAGTCAGCCCCTCTCTCACCACCACAACACACACACGCAAACCCATTTACGACCTCTAAGCAGGTCTGGGTATCAGTCAATGCGGCCTTTGACAGGTCTAACCTTCCCAAGCGGCAGGATACACCCATCTTCACTGCAGTCCTATTGACAAAGCATAAGCCATTCTATATGGTGTATTAAAGTCATTTTCACATGCTACCTCAGCAGATCCATTGTTCATGCAAGTTCCTGCTGACCATGAAGAGAGGTGCAAAGAAAAAAAAAAACTCTGTGCTCCCAAACCAAATTGCAACACTTTGACACGGTTTACATCATTTAAGGAATAAGTCCTCGGATGGAAATGCTTTTTTTTTTTTTTCCTTTTTCTCCTCACTTAAAAGGTGTAGTCATTATCACGGTCACTCATGAGGCAATATTGGACTGTAGACTGGGAGATAGAGGTCCCAGAAACAGCTCCACACTTGGGGGCATATGTCTGACAACGCCAAGAGCATGTTCCATTTATGTTCTCAATCCAGTCTCCCATTTCATCCCGTTAAATTGCAAGCGAATAAGGGAAAGGAGGGGATCTTGTTTGGCAAGCAGTGGCTGTGTAATATGTTGAGGCCCATCTGCGTAGTCGGTGGCTGCTCTCCCCTGCTCCCTGTGTCAGAGGTGGTGTTGGAACCGCTGTGTACTCTCACCCTGGCCTCTGCTGAACATAGCTCCAGTCCGGGACCATGTGACAATGATTCCAATCTAGGCTGAGCGCCCTTGACTTGACCCTGACCGCTGTAGAACAATAAGGGCAAGCTCAGTCACTGGAAAAGATGTTCTGCGCTAATAAACCCGAGTGCGGACCAGGGTAGCAGTGAGCGGAGGCACGACTGAGGGGGGGTGCGGGAGGGCGGGGGATGACAGGAGAGAGGGAGGGGGAGAGTTCAGGTTCTGACCTCTCAGGTCAGTTGAAATGAGTCTCCCTGTTGCTCTGTGAAATGAACTCAGAGAGTGAAAGGATCCAGAGCACAACAAAGAGCCCCATTCTCGCTCCTCTGAAATGGGATCATTCTTGAGACTGGCTTATGAATGCACTTTCTATTTCATTGCTTTTAAAGGGCACTTAAGCCAAAATGCAAACATGTAAAAGTAGTTGGACTAGATGCCGCCACACAGCCACTGAAACCAGCACACCTCCCTTAGACCCCACATGCAAACAAAACACAAACGACACATAAAAAGCAGACGCTCACTTGCACACACACACACACACGCATGCAAGCTCAAACACAAACACACCACACACAACAATATCCCAAATCCTCTTGTGCCTCCCCTGTCTCCTTAATACAACCCTATAAAATGAGTGTGCTCTTGCCAAGCTCGGTTGCCGTAAACATGCCACTCCAGAAAGGTTCTGGGCATCCCGCTAGTATGCTATGAAACCCCCACCCTCCTCTTGTTTTTTCACTCTCTCTTATCCTGCTGGCACAGCCTTCAGTCTTTTCGCAATACACCACTCCATTGTCATCCCTTCCCCTGTTCTGCTGGCATCAGACTAGATAATACACAGCAAAAACGAAGACCAAGAACCCTTGTAAAAAAACATGGCAAGAGAATAATATGGTTATTATTTCTTTGAAACTCAAAACCAGCCATTGTTCCATTTTTGTGCCCCAATTTGTAGTAAAAATATGGTACAAAATATGATTATCTTAACAATGTGCATGCATGGATGGGATAATTATAATGATATAAAACAATGTCTCCGAGGTACGTGACGGAAAACACACAACAGGAGTCATAATGTATTGAACAAAATAACCCTGATGTCTGTCTGTCGAAGCTTTTGAGTAGTCGAAGTTGTTCACAGCCAGGAAGTAGAGGCGGACTTCTTGTAGTGCCGATTCTGGCATAGTAAAGGAGTAGAGCAGGTTCTTTGTCATGGGGACTTGAGGAACTTAGTGTTGAGAGGGGAAAGTGCTGGGCACGACAGGAACCACTGAAGTCTGCTGAACTCTGCTGAGTGTCAATGTGGCAGCGAGGATTATACCCTCCCTCTTGGCTGAAAAAACACAAAACCCACTTGACACTTCAGCTCAAAGTTTTGTTTTGCGAGAATATAGTGTGAGTAGGTGTGCCAGGTGTACCTGTGTGGTGTTGCTCATGCAGTTTCAAGGCCCTGCGTGCATGTGGCTTTCTCAGAGTTGTTCGCTAAGCCAGGCACTGACGTGGATTTGTGGCTTGACTGCAGAGAGTTTATCACGATAATTAATAAGAATGTGCTGGAAAGGAACAAACCACGGACAGTTCTGGGCTGGCAGATGCTGAGCCTCGGCCTACACAGTGCCCCGTGCTACCTGCACTCCACCTCACACACACTCCACCCCCACCGGGCCTCTCTAAGCTTGAAAGGCAGCAGAAAAAACAGTTGAAACAGTGGAGAGCCCGAATCAGCTTCTCTTTTATAGCTCACCCTACAGCCCCCTTACCTCCCTTTCATCCGCTGTACTTCACACATATACAGTACAGTTTACTTCATAGACAAGTGAAAGTTTTATTTTACAATCTTGTGTTTCCAAATTAGAGTATAAATATGAAAACTGTGAATTATTTATTAAATCGCAATCACCAATTGGTAGATAAATTGAATATCAGTTAAAAAAAATGAGCAATAAAAAAAAACACTGATATGAAAAAGGGTGTGTAAAAGCTTGCAAATGCATCCTTTTTCTTCTTTTCCATTTTCAGCGTCCTGCAGCATGAATTACCTTCTCATAGCTCCAGAAGAATACTGACATTTTTTGTCCACCGATTATGCTGGGACGAGTGGACATGATGCCAGGGAAACGTGAAAGTGGTGGTGACAGATAGGGGACAAACGATGGTGGCTGCATGGCGAACATAAACCTACATAGTGTTGGGAATATGATATGACAGCAAAATCTTTTTCGGATACCTGTAAAGAGCATCTAAAGTGTTGACATGTCTGCTCACTTGCTCGAATAATAAAAACACTTCTCCAGCGATCGGAAAGTGGTTGCCAACAGTTCAATAGAACAAGGAGAGGTGCACTGTTACCATAAACACACATTGACGATCTGTCACCAAGATAAAAAGCTCAAGATAAACTCGTTTTGTCAGATGCATACTACTCATACATAAAGACTACACCACACCATTAAATGCACTCCCAGGGATGTACGCACCATAGCAGCCGTATAGGAAGCAGTTGTGGGTTTAATGGTTATTCTGTATTATGAAGGGAGCCAAGAGCCCAGGACCATGGAGATGCCTTCGCCAGGTTCTTCTCTTTTCGCTCCACCATTAGATGGAAATTATTTCTGATCACTAGCTAGCAGCCCCTGAATCGAATGAGTGACCCCAAGGTGAACAGGTACTATATAGCCCATTGCAGACTCATTCAGCCATTCATCCACGTAGACATCATTACTTCCAATTTTACAGGTGGTCCAAAGTGATATGGCTATTCTGTGTGTGTGTGTTGTGTGTGTGTGTTGTAGTGTGTGTGTGTGTGGGTGTGTGTGTGTGTGGGTGTGTGTGGTGCGCAAGATTTTGAAGCAGAGGAAGAAAGATTAGCTGTAAAACTAGGCGTATCTCATGTGAAAACTGCAACCAGTTATTTATTTTTGTTAAAAGGTTTGCAGAGCGTTCCCATTCTCAGTTATGAAGAATACTGAACACATAACCCACTTTTTTTTTTAGTTATTATAATAGAATAGCAGTCTGTAATAAATACTGTATTAATCCTGGTCCCTTTTTATAGTGTTGATTACAACAGCAGCTTTGGTGCTTTTTACCAAAGAAAAGACAAATAAAGGTTGAGTTTATGAGAGGCAAAAAAGTGTTTGTTTCTCTCTAAACATAAAATTGTTACTTTCAGCACATGTTATGGAGATTCAGTAGGTGTGTGTGTGTGTGTGGTGGTGGGAGAGGGGCATGTCTCTTGCAGATGAGTTGGTTGTGTGTGTGGGGGATATCTATGTGCTGTGCACTGAATCGGAAATAAAGTTTATAAGGTCGCTGGCAAAAAGCTCTCCTCTGCCCTCTTAAGATAATGAAAACAGCAAAGCGGGAACTAAAATCTGACCATTGCAAACTGAAACCACACCGTCGTGGGAAGATGAATAACCTGTGCCAGCCCACTGATTCTGGTATCAATGCCTTTTCAATTCACTACTTTTTGTAATAATCAAGGTCAAAAGGCAATTTCTGCAACCACAGAAATAATAAAACAGGTTGGCAGCAATAAATAGAAAGGGGAACAAAGCCATGCCTCCAGCTAAACAGAAAAAAAAAAAAAAACAAGGTAGAAAATCTCACATGAAAGCTAATTTCAGATAACATCAAGCTTTGCCATTTGACTATGGAATACACTTCACCTTCATACAGAATGCAATTAGCACTTAAAACATTTTGTGTGAAAGATTTTTTGTTGTGCAAAGAATTATTTTCCCATCTATGACAGCATCCACAAGCCGCTGATGGTGAATATGGCAGATAAATCCAGCTGTTTGTTAAATTACAATACCTTTAAAAGAACATGATTTGTAGCAGCTATATTTGTTGCTGTGACTTCACTTTGTCTATTAAATGCCACCCTCGGTCCATTATGTTTCCGTAGATGTCAGTCCATTCTGTTCACTACTTTTAAATGTGCTTGAGCTGAGCAATGTACAAGTGTATGTGACTTTATCATTTATCGTTATGGCTGACAGGTAGGTTGTCTATTGTCTAATGCTGCACTTAAGAGTAAGTGTACAATCAATGAATCTGTGTTGTCTGTTCTGGTATCGATGTGTTGTAATGTACAGTGTTTATTTTTCCGCAAACAAGGTTTTTTTTATATATTCTATTTTTATATTTAAAGGATGGTTTTTCAATTAAGACCAACATATGCTCATTTAGGACTGTGCATATTGCAAAGACTTGAGGGCTTTAGTTGTGAACATTGCTCAGTTTCCCCACTGAAACACAGTTCAAGGGCAATAAGTCAAAAACTCAAAGAATATATTCAAGATGCTTTAAGAAACCACAACACACTGCGAGGCAAAACTAGGCTTACAGAAAAGTTTTATACGCACTAATCAAGCAGACAACGCTCACACACAGATAGAAACCTGCAGACAACATTAAGGCACATAATGCAAAAAATCCCCCAACCGTAATACAACACTCTGAAGTAACAGGGTCACTCTAACACAGCAGCCAGTACTCACTCCATTCAAAGGGGAACATCTGCTGTTGTGAATACCTAAATGTGTGGTCCATGCTTGTAATACAAACTTTTTTTTCAAAAATCTAACCTCAAAAAACATAAGATTTTCAGTATGATGCTTACTTTCGCTTCCCATTTAGCACAGATGTAGCTTGGAGAAATGAATCCAACAAAACCTGATAAAAAAAGTTGCTTTGTGACCCCGTTTACGTGAAGGAACAAATAGAATTTGGGCTCAGTCACAGTAAACGCAGCGTGTTCTTGTCATTCATGTCAGTGAATGCATGTCCTCCCGGTTCGCCCGTTTATAGTTGTGGTTCTAAAAGCCAGGGTTTCTTTCCACAGAACAAGGTAACAGATAAGTGAACTTTAAACTTGGGATCGTGTGAAACTGAGGAGTGTCAGCCACAGCTCAAGGTTATCGTCTCCGCCTGTTTTTAGTGCCCCCGATTCTACTCTCTTGGCACTTGCCGGATTTTGCGTCTGTTCTGACAAACCATGCATGTAGGAACAGTTTTTGTTCAAGGGTTGTGGGGCAGAGTCGGGAAAATAAAAGGCTAAGAACAGTTTTATTACTGTTAAGAAGCTCCTTCTGAGAGCAAGAAAGCCCATACAAGAAAGAGAGTAATGATATGCTTTAGGTCAATATTTACACAATGATGCATTTTGGGAGGCACACCTCTGCAGGGCATGTGTGAACACAATGGTGTCATAACTCCCTGTGCACTTATTAATCTTCCCTCGCCCTCTAATCAATCTGTTTTCTCCCTTGCAAACACTGGTTACATTCCCGCTTAAACGAGAGACCATCTTTCACTGTGGCACAAAAGGGTGGCTCCAGGATGGTGATGTCTCTCTTATATGAGGCAGCCAGGAGAAACAGCACAAAACACTTCTCAGGATGTTTTTAAAATCAATGACAGCAATATAAGAGCGGGGAAAATGTTACAGAGAGCTGATGTGTTGTCAAGCTTGTGTAGCGGGGATTCAGAGGACATCAAGTTTTCTTCCATGCTGATTCAGCGTGTATGAATCAGCTAGGATAAGACAAGTCATTATTTCTAAAACATTTGGGCTTTCATACGTTTTATCGAAAGCCAAAAGAATAGTGAAACAGTGAGTGATTGCATAAACTACCTGAAACCGTTTTCAATGACAAAACAAAGTCGACAGATTTCCGAAAGCTGTGACATCATGCTGTGTTTCTGTCATTATCAAATCTAGGCTGGATTTCATAGGCAGTCCATTGAAACAAATGGTGTCATGCTTACAACGGGAACCATTTGAGAGGTATGTGTTTGGAAGTCATACTGTAGTGCTCACTGAAAATATTCTATAGATGACAGCAACGGGAAGTAGCCACTATTCTTGTTATTCCCTATTGTACAGTCATCTGCAGCAATTATTCAAAATCTTTGATTATCCTCAAGAGGCGATGCAACATGGCTGGAAACATCATTTCAGGGACAATCAGGAAAAATCACAAAAGCTCGCACAGTGCCAACAGGGCCAAGGGCTTGTGCAAAGAGAAGAAAGGGATTTTTTCTCACATCGTTTTCGGTTTTCCCTTTCTAAGGTAATCAGCCAGCAGCACAAAGAGCTCGCTGTTAGTCGGAGCCAGATCCTGATCCTGTTCTGAGCTGCTAGTGATGTAGAGCCAGGTACATCCAATTAGTGCTTAGTGAATTAATGCAAAGTGCTGCACTCAGCGCACCGAATCCAACTAGTTGTCATAGAATTTCCACGCTTCTGCTGTCAAATTCGTGAACATTGCTGATTTGCTTCGCCTTCTCAAGGCACCATGAAGTTTGAAATGAACATTTCCATCAATGCTGCGCCGTATGGCCATTTTCTGCTAAAACAGATTGGCCTGATTACGGATGAGACAGCAGGCGCGTCAGTGGTGGCTGCTTGAGGCTTATTGACAACTGTGTTGCTTTAGAACCACCATTTACTCTCTTTACATAATAGCAATTTGTAATGGCCAGGATCCAAGCCCGTAATGGATGTAAATCCAATGAAGAAATTCATTTTTCATGATAAACCGAGAGCACGTACCATTTTTTTTAGTAAACAAAGCTGGATGTTAAATTTCACACTTTTCTTTATGTCAATCAAGGCGTGCCTCTTCATATCATCAGTCTGGACTTGTCCAGATGCTGGACTTATCTCGTACGCTGGGAGCAGATCAAGTCTGATAATTACATATTAAAGACGGCATAAAAAAAGCAACCCCACCTTATGCTGCGTTATTCATAGCGAGCGATCTGGTAGATGAGAGACGAATGATATGCCAGGAGATCACAAATGGGTAATATCTTATTTGTTCCCGTTATAGTCTTTTAGATTCTCCCATCTTTTTTTGCAATCTTCTTTTCTTCCTTTCCAGCTCGGAGGACCGTCAAACAGGCTGTGGTCTCTGGCAGGAGGCAGACAGCTGAGTTCTGGAAGTGGCATGTAACGAGACAAAGGGAGCAAGAATGGGCTTCCTCTCTCTCTTCCTCCCTGTCAGGGTTCCACGGGCGGACTGCCACTCTTTCGTAACAGCATTAGCAGAGACTACGCAGCAAAACGTGGAAAATCCACTCCACCATGTTTCCTCCTCATAAACGATGTCTTCTCTCCGACCTCCACCTTTGTTTCATGATTCACATGAATATGGAAGATGAATATGGGCCAACTTCTGAGGTTCCGCCAAATTCAACAAGAGACAGCCTGTCAACCATGAAATCGCTTTACAGAGGGAGTATGGACAAATTTGGATTGGTTGGGCGGACTTTCATCCCTGGGAAATTTCCTGACTTTTATTTTAATGTTCTAGGCCATAAGATCAGGTAAAATGCTATCATACAACCAGTATAAAGGAAAACGGTGGTCCATTATCCTCCATAATTCCTCTCTGGACATCTATCACATTCACCCTTTATTAGGCTGCACAGCAGTCATCGCAGGACACCTCCATAGTTGTCCAATCTGTAGCTTTCCTCTTTGCCCTTTCTTAGTAATACCTCCCTGACACATTGGGCTCAGCACCCTTATACACACTAACAAACACACAACACACACACACACACACACTGCTGTTTGACCTCTGAGGTTCAGTGAGAGCATTAAATACCAATTAGGGTTGGGACGGGCCAAGCTGAGTCTGAGGTTGTAGCAGGGCCTTGAGGAGGCCTGTGGGAAGCAACTTATTGGGTCCCTGGGCAAAGTGTTTCGGTGTGCATTTGTGTGTGGGTGTGTGTGTGGGTGGTGTGTGTGTGTGTGTGTGTGTGGTGTGAGGAGTGAGAGAGCGAGAGAGTGAGAGAGAGAGACACTAACTGTGTTTGTGCAGATAAGACGTCACCACATAGACAACTCCCTATAGACTTCTTCTACTTCATTTTAACACACACAACACACAACCACACAACACACCACACACACACACACACACACCACACACACATCTGGTTACTTTAAGTCCTCTTGTAACTTTTGCGGTGCAGCCTGGTTTTGACTTATCTTATTTTCTATTGTATCATACCATAGAGCTTGAAACGATATTCTCTCAGATAGGGACAATTTGCTGTTTATCATATACTACTTCAATTGCTATATGGCTGAAACTTGGAGAATTGTTGCTAAGTATGGGGTGCAATGAGAATCCCACAGCAAAACAGACATACCTGAAAATAAAAACATTTTATCTCCAGTCTGGAAAAGAACAGGTTCCTCTTTAATGTTGGATATATGTATAATTTTCCACCGTGTCCACTGCTACATTTTTACCAAAGATGTTTATGGGGCCTCTCTTTCTTTCGTTCTCCATGATACTTTTATTTCGTCATAGGGTCTATGCTGTAATACAAGTTTTATGATAAAAATAAAACAGCAATACAGGATAGAGAATATTAGCAAATGCTCTGAAGGCAATCCTCTGAGAAAATCCGTTTTCAGCAGTGAATCTTGAGACTGTGTGTGATGATCTGCGGTGGTTATCTGGTGGTTCAGAGTCATGCCCTTTACTGTCCCTCTGCTATTACCCACCAGACACACACAGCTGATAAATGTTTTGTCTGACCTTCTAATTTGTTTTCCTTCCTCTTAACTGTGATTTATTTCCCTTGGACAGGCCAGACAGTGTGTGCTTGTGTGTGTGTGTGTGTGTGTGTGTGTGTGTGTGTGTGTGTGTGTGTGTGTGTGTGTGTGTGTGTGTGTGTGTGTGGTGGTGGCAAGGTCTGCTTATTTATCTGTTTGCAAAGAAAAAACAAGGTCTGTATCCAAAAAGATAAAATCTATCCTCTCCTTATTACAAATTACTTCCATGAGTTCCTCATTTCAATAAACGCACCACGGAACAAGCAAAAAAAAATATTGAAACAACCACTAATACAGCGTTCTAACAGCCGCTGACAATCCACTCGTGTGTGTCTACTTCAGTCTGGAAAGGGTTAAAGTCGCCACAGGCCAGAGCAGAGTCAACATCGGCCACGGCTTGGCTGGCCTACCCTGCCAGATCAATATCTGCAAATAATAAATTAGCCCCCAGAGGGGTCGCACTAAACCTTCAGCAACACTGCCTGGAAAAGTCCACAATTGTGTGTGCATGACTCAATAAGCCAGGGAATGACGTGCAGGGGCACATCTTTAGCATCCATAATAGAAAATTAATGGTGGCTCAAATCAGTGTGAGGGCACCCTGAGGGTTACCTAATAGGCCTAGTAGAACTGTCATCCTCCCAGAGTCGCCTAAAATATCACATGCAAACACAGGGAGCCAAGATGGAGGAAAATGGAGATGGAGGAAAGCGGGAGAGATATATGTGTGCAACCAGCTCAAGTGTTGTGGGTGGGTGGGTCAGCTGGGTTAGGGGGCGTGTTGGGAGTAAAGGGATCAGAAAATAGGATAGGTAACAAGGATTACCATCTTTGGTATTGATTACTTCAGTGTGAAGATAAACAGAGTTTGACAGAACAACTTTCAGCAACAAAATGGAGTAAAAATAATCACATACATTTGTAAACATTTTTTTTTTTACTCCTGACTGAGCTGAATGCATCTCTGTCTCTATTGTC